>NC_056733.1:568927796-568935296 GCF_019279795.1 Protopterus annectens | reverse complement strand
TGGGAACTATCGCCCCATTAGTCTGATGAGTCTGATATGCAAAGCTATGGAATGCATCATCATGTACCTAATAAACAAGGATGTAGGGAATCTCCAATCTCTGGCTCCCACACAGTTTGGTTTTTGTGAAGGGTAGATCATGCCTGCTCAACTTGGTCGACTTCTTTGAGTCAGTCACCACAGCTGTGGATGAAGACAAGATGGTTCATACAGCCTACCTTGATCTTGCCAAGGCCTTTGATACCATTCCCCACTCAGGAATCATAGAAAAACTCACTAATCTAAGTGTCAACCCCTATATCACTAGGTGGGTTGCAAACTGGCTCACAGAGAGAACCCACAGTGTGAAAGTAGCTGACTCCAAGTCAGACTGCCAACTAGTCACGAGTGGAGTCCCACAGGGTTCAGTCCTGAGTCCTCTCCTGTTTGGTATCTACTTCTCTAAAGTCCAGGCCAATACAAAGGGACTCTGGCTGACAAAGTTCACAGACGAATTCAAGTTGGGAACTATTATTAACTCCCCGAGTGATGCTGACATCCTCAGAATGGCCTCACTGAGACAAACGACTGGTGTCACAACCATGGCCTTAAGCTCAATGCCAAAAAAATGTGTTATCTCCCCCTTTGGGAAAAAGCTGGTTCCCATGATTTACCACATCGATGGTAGTCCACTGAACACAGAAGACGTCATAAGAGATCTGGGAACACAGGTTGACAGCAAACTCTCTTTTGATTACCACATTGCCACTGTGGTCAGAAAGCCCTTCTATGTGGCACATCTCATTACTAAGGGTTTTGGATCCAGGAAGAAAGAGGTTATTGTTTCCCTATACTCTTCCCTCATTAGGCCAGTCGACTACAATGCCCCATTTGGCATGTACCTCACTAGACACCTGCAACAACTGGACAGGTCGCAAAAGTACCACACCAAGGGGATCCTACGCCTTAAACACTTATCCTATATTGACAGACTCAAAAAAACTCCAAATATTCTTTGTCTCATATCGCCTACTTACAGGCGATCTCTGCTTGACTTACAAAGCCATGTCTGACCCAGCTCTGTTAGAAATGCTACATCTAAAGAAATCCCAACCCCTCCACATCACATGCTCCAGAGACCTCAACCTCATTACCACAATCAACAGAATGTACTGGATGGACAGCTTCATAACCCAGATACTTCCCACGCTATGAAACAGACGTCCCATGCATGTCAAACAGAGCACCTCACTGGCCCTCTTCAAGAGAAATCTTGATGATTGGATGGGTAATAGAAAATTCACCCCCGGGATAACTCCAGTGGCTCTACTCGACAGAGTCACTGGGAACTAAGGTCGGGTGGCATAATGCCAGGGTAATCCTATGGCTAGACTTGTAAAGGCCCCAGTTCCATTAGCCTAGTACATACCTATAAACCTATGAACAGTCAGCTTCAAAAGCATCAACAGCATCGTCCACTCTTCTACACTGTTACTGAATAAAAAGTGTGGTTTGGATGCCAAACCATTCAGAATGTTCCTGACTGTGAACAACTCTCCTCCAGTGGGATTTTAAGAATCGACTGTCGGCAAACATTTTCCATTGCTGGACAGACAAGTTCTCTATGGAGAGGAAAAAATACCTTCCAGCTTATTTTTTATGACAGAAACAGAACTTTTTCTGTCAAAATATAAATTTTAAGCCAAGAAAAAGTCAAATAACTTTCTGTAACTTTTAAACAGGAGTGTTACTTTTTACTTTTGTGGAAAAAAGTTTGTTTAAACTAGTTTAAAACTACTTTTTCTGAGGTAAACGTATTATTTTACTTTTGAGGGCAGGGGTAAATCTTTAAAGTGCTTTCTACTGTATTTTTGACAACTGCTGCCAGGCTTTCCTAAGAATCGGGCATATTTTCAACTTTACCCTGGAACAACCTATCAGTTCTTCAGCTCTTTCTTCTTCCAGCTACAAAAAAGAAGAAACTGCATCCACAGCAAGCTGCTAAAGTGACTCTGTCACAGATGGGTGACTGCTGTGGTCGTTTTTGGATCCTTAGACCATTCATCTTTTTCCTTCACTCCCTCTGGTGCAGTTCTTAGAGCCACCATGGGCAAAGGGGTTAGATATGTTCTCCATGGCTTTTAGGAGTGCTCTTAGTGGGCAAAGGAGAACCAGTCTTGTTAATCCTTGGAGAAGGAACAGGGAATTCCTGTCTACCAAGCTAAAATGGATTACTTGACCCTATGGAGATTTTTGCTTAGCATAAGTATGTCTACTTATTTAGAAATTCCTGTCAAAAAGAAGCAAAACCTCAGACATGTCTTCTCCAGTTTCAGTTACTATGGACAGGAATGATTTACTGGGCTTAGCTCAGGGTTTAGTCCAGGCTCTTGACTCTTTCCAGTTTAGCTGTTTCTGGTAAGAGAAAAAGAGATGCTTCAGTTTCTGAAGACATTTAAGATTATGAGCCACAAAATGATACTGAATTAACAAATTCTATTTAGTTTCTTCAGGTTTCTGATTAAGATTCTGAAAAGAGTACAGTCTCTGCAAGTCCCTTTAAAAGATTTTCTTTTTCTGAAACCATTTCCAGACTGAATCACTTGTTTCATTTGGAATATAATGACATTCTGCTGCCTCTGAAGTATTATGAATTACTGTAACTGGATTTTTTTTCAACCTACTCCACTTCCTCTTGTTCTTTCAGCATTATTAATTCACATTTGACTTTGTACTCTGTTAATATTATTTACATATTGTATCAGCTGTCTATGGATTATGTACCTTCTGCTTCTGTGATTACTCTGTTTGTAAACTTTGTTCTATTTTTTATGTGAATCTGTTCATCTGGGCTGTGCCTGAAAATGGTCTACAGTGATCATTGTACTAGCCTGGTAAACAAACTAAAATAAAAATAAAATAAATAAAAAATAGAGGATGATTTTGTTACAACCTGAAACTTGCCTAACAGGTCTGCTTTTCCTAAGAAAGCAAGTAGATTGCGTAAAATGCTTGTGTGTGTGTAAGGTGCCCTTGAAGTTTTGGAAGCTGGTTGGTTGTTGCAGCCCATGCTAGATGCAATGCATGTAACTGAGGTTACTTCAACAGTGATCATTTGAACATTTATGTTATGGTAAGTTTATTTGCACAACTGGACTTTCCTTGGCATAATCAGGTTAAAGAGACAGACGAATATGAAACTCTACATGAATGGGAAGCTTTAGCAATCTCGGGCTGTTCTGACACATGGAGATGGAACTGCATGACAGTGGAGAATATATATGACTTTACAAACACTGCCAGGCCATACATACACTGTCAGGTTATAAAGACTTCTAAAACTAAAACCATACATACAGCAAAAGTAGCTCAAAAATCAGATCTGATCTGCACATAATGATTTTTTTTTTTGGTGGGGGGCAGTGAAGACAGACCGTAGTGTACCATAGCTAATACAGCTAAATGCAAGTTTGTAGAAGTTCTAATGGATAGAACAGCGAGGAACTGCATCCAGTAGTTTTTATGTATGGTGTGAGATATAGCTGTGTTCTTTGAGAAGCTTAGCTGTGTACAAAGTCCATACAGCAGAACTACATAAGTAGTGGATACTACCCCCAGCTTCTGAAGGCCCATCCATTACTCAGATTATCCACGTGTGTATTCCTCACAGCTGAGAACTAGGTGGTACATATCTACATCTGTCACAAAGAGTGATAGTGTGCTTTTATATACCTTATCCAAGACCCTTATGCACATGATGTACAGTGCAGAGTTGTGAGTGCATCGTTCTACAATTTTGTGACACTCGTCCATTGTACCTGCTTTTCCTACTATAAGATTGAATCATCTGCATCTGGGTGGATTTAAAAAAAAACTCATTCTCCATCAGGAAAAGATGAGTTGGCTTTCGTTTACTTTCCTTCCCAAGCCATGTCACCAACAGCAAAGGTGGGAGGGAAACTTGACCCTATGCCACTGCCAGTGGGTTGGTAACAAAATATGTTCTTCCGACAGCCTTACCATTTGTTTTCAAGTTTACTTAGCAAACCCAGACCTAAAGGGTGGCATAGTTTTAAACAAAAATCTCTGATGAGAACAACATTGCCCATCTTATACCACACAGTACCCCATCAACTACCTTTTGTCTGTGGTACCTTTAGTATGAACAACTTCTCACCTTCCCAAAAATGAGAACATATGACATAGTGGATGTGCACTGGCACCTTTTAGGAAACAGATTTTGTGTTTGCTTCCTTTAACCCAAAACAGAAACAGTTATTCACCCTTTCTTACAACTGCATTTTAAAGCATTGAAATACTGGTTTCAGTGGGCAAGGTTGTCTGTGAAGAAGTATTTGGACTTTTGCCCAACAATAAACACAGATACATCTGTTAGTTACATATCAGCCAAATGAGCTGGCCGTCACTTGGTGCCTAAATGATCGCGTATAGCCACAAACAAGTCATTCGTTATCTCACTAGAGCTGACACTGAAATGATAGATACCACACCTCCAACAACTTAAATGCTGTTAACAACAAAAGAGCAAAAAAGGAAAAGCAAGTGAAACTCTCTTAGGGGACAGTCATTTTAGTGGCAGCCAAATGCAGTGTCTAGCAAATTAGTGTCAATAATTTCAAATTTAACTAGTGTCTAAATATGTTATGTGCATAGGAGAATCTTATATTTAATGCCCATCACTTATGCTGAGAAGGAGAAACATTTCAGATTAATAAAACTGGTATTCCCCATGGACAATTATCATGCTACCACTATGATGCCCTATGCTTTGGAATCAGAGGCAATGTTCCTGCATATTAACTGCAAAACAGATATGGAAGTGAAATAAGTACAAGTTTAAGTGCTAGCCTTGCCCATTTCCTTCCTAATTCAATGTTTCTTGTTGGAAAAGTGTATAGTTTCCACTTAGACACACTGAGGGAGGGCAGGCAGACATCATGCTTAGCATGGGCCAGTACTGGGTAAAACGAATTAAGCCAGACAGACTTCTTGAATATTTAGGAGAATCTTCAGGTTTACTGGGCCACTACCAAACTGTGGAAACCTGCAAACAAAAGACCTGGAACCATGTAGTTGTGGAAGGACATGAAGTCATAAACTACATCCTTATCTCAAATAACATTATTGTGGAAACCCTTGGCAACAGAGGCTAGGTACCCTAGACTATGAAGATATTCACAATATGTAGAGCCAAGAAACACCAGAAGGGTAAAGTACCAAACAAACAATGCTGTAGCTGACAAAATAGAAAACAGAAAGTATGGTACTCCACGACTATCGAAGCTGACCAACAAATAAAAAGTAAAAGCCAGTATTCCTTTATTGGAGAACCAGTAAGCACTTTCACGTTTGTATCAATGCTTCATCAGACTTTCTACATAACATATAATACAAACACTGTTTAAATATATTAACTAATTTATAATGAGCCAATTAAATTCTTTCTTTGAAATCATTAAACTATCTTAATGTGGCTGTGCTTCTTTAACATTCTCTATGTTCCATCACATAACTTGCAAAAACATGTTATCATTGTTAAACTCCTTCTGTAATAAAAAACAATCTTAAATACTCTATTCCAACATTATTAAAACATTAGTTAATCCACCATTAAGACCAATAGTCTCCAGTAAAGGATGGCTGACAGAAGCTATGTCTATTTATGTAGAGAAGCAACTACGGCCATTAGTGGAGTCAACTAGCTCTATTTTGAGAGATACACAACATTTTTTAGAGACCTTAGCGTCCTATAATAATGGCGGTCTCATAAGAGATGGTGATTACATGGTTACATTAGATGTCACATATCATTTTACGAGCATACCCAATAATGTTGGAAAAGAGTATTTAAGATTGTTTTTATTACAGAAGGAGTTTAACAATGATAACATCATCAAATTAACAATGCTAATGGATTTGATCCTCAACAATAATGTATTTACATACAACAGGAGATACTTCTTACAAGTAATGAGAGTAGCAATGGGTACACCATGTGCCAATTCTTATGCAAATTTAGTATTGGCATATTGGGAATATACGTATATTTTGGAACACATGTTCTTTTCTAAATTTATTATATATTATAGGCGTTTTGTAGACAATGTTTTTCTTATTTGGGGAGGGGATCTCTCTGCATTAAATGAATTTATCACATATATTAATGGAACAACGACTTTTCTCACTTTGACTGGGAAGAATTCTCAGACTGATATTGAATTTTTAGATGTGTTGTTAAAGAAACATAATGGTGTGATTACTGCAGAAGTGTTTAGGAAAAATTGTAGAAGAAATGCACTTTTACATCGTGATAGCATGCATCCATCACATATCCATCTGAACATAGTTAAGAGTCAGGCTCTTAGAACCTCCCGTATAGTTAGTGAAGACAGTGTGTTTTCTGAAGCTATTAGAGATGTAAGGACAGAACTTGTAGAAAGTTGCTATCATGAAAATGATTTGATGACACTACATAATATAGAACGGAATACAGTAGGTCAACCTTATATTAAAAGAACTAGACATTCACAGAGTAGGCAGGTAAATAGCTCGAGGGAAACATCCAATAGATTTCTTATTCCCTATATGAATAAAAATAAAAAAATAACACAATTGATTAGAAAGAACTGGAATATGTTACTGTTAGATGATGATATCAGAAGGACAGCAGGGACTTACCCCAGATTTAGTTACAAGAACACAAAATCATTAAAACAAATACTGTGTTATGAACATAGAAACAACAAACCCAAATTATCAACTAGGAAGGGGACTTTTCCCTGTCATCACTGTAATCAATGTGGATACATAGCTAATACTAACACTTTTATACATCCAGACACACAGAAGAGATATGAGTTCCAACACTATACAGACTGTAGAACCAGGAACGTTGTTTTCCTTGCTTTATGCCAAAAATGCAACAGTTTTTATGTTGGCAAAACGAATAGGACATTAAGAGAAAGAGTAAGAGAACATATGTACGCTATTAATAGAGAGAACGAGAGTAATGCAATAGCCAGACATGTCATTCGCAATGACATTTCCCACAATTTTAAATTTTTAGTTTTAGAATCTATAGCTACCACAGAAAGACTGGGGGACATAAGAAATTACACAGAGAAAGAAGAGGGAAAATGGATCATCAGATTACAGGCAGATAGAGGCCATGGTTTGAATGAAAGGGTTTCTTTAAAACCCTTCTTCAAAGACCGAGCACTGAAACATTGACTAAACGCAATAAATAAAATATATTGTTTTTTTAGACACTAATTAATATTATATGTTTTTTTAATACAAGTTTTTAACAAATATATTTTTTTATATATATATATTTGTTAGATTCTTTACTTATATGTGTTGCTTTATGTTTTTGCAAGTTATGTGATGGAACATAGAAAATGTTAAAGAAGCACAGCCACGTTAAGATAGTTTAATGATTTCAAAAAGAATTTCATTGGCTCATTATAAATTAGTTAATATATTTAAACAGTGTTTGTA
>NC_056733.1:568780296-568922796 GCF_019279795.1 Protopterus annectens | reverse complement strand
GGTGGCAATGCTAACCGCTGCACCACCGTGGCCGCCCGTTGATTAAGGTATGACGATCAATGTTTTTTAAGATATACAGGGGTAATATGTTCCACTCTTTGGCTACTTTGAAGGAGAAGAGAGAGTCACCAAAGTTATTATGGGACTTTCTTACCTTGAGTAAAAATTACCAGATGATCTAAGGGTCCTGAGGTTGGTATTTAGTTGCACTAGGTTGGAGAGTGCAGGGCAGTTTTCAGATTTGTGGATAATAGAGTGGGCAGTGGTGAGCTGATTGAGTGATAACAGACTAGGAAATTCAAGCCAGTGTAATTTTTAAGAGCAAGGCAATGATGGCTCCTGTTGGGTATATTAGCAGCAAATTTTGCTATTTTGTTACAGCAGGAATCAAGTAGATATAAATCAGACATGCACAGGTTAGTGAAAAGTTGAGAACAGTAGAAGAGAGTAGATAGGAGGTGGGATCAGGCTGTGGCTAGTCTGGCAATTTGTGCAAGGTAAGGTTTGGCCTTATATGTATTGACATTTGTGCTGTAAAAAAGACCTGGTTCAAGGCAGCAAAAAGCATCCCTGAACTACCAGGCTATAACTCATTATACACCTTTCGGCCCCAGAACTTGGACCGAAGCTCCAAAGGCAGTGGTGTTTCCATATTCATAAAGGATGCGCACACCTCCAGACTGGTAGCCCAACATAACGCATCAGAGATATTTCAGGTGCAGCTAACATTGGGTAAGACAGCGATTCAAGTCATAGCCTGCTATAGGCCCCAGCCATATCCCAAGACTCACACTCCACGTTCCTAAGCACCCTGGAGAATATTATGGTCCAACCTAACACTCTCATACTGGGCAACTTCAACTACCCCTCCATTAATTGGGAAAACTACTCATGGACCAATACACTTGCCCAACGCTTTCTGGAATTCATTAATTCCAATGCCCTGGACCAGCTCATTCTTACCCCCACTAGAGGTAGCAACATCCTTGACCTGGTCATTACCAACATGGGTGACCGTTGCTCTACACGAATAGCCAACTCTTCCCTGGTTAGATCCAACCACAAACTAATCACCTTGGAAATCTAAATCCCCCACCCCCCACCCCCCACCCCCACAAAGGTAACCACCATAAAAAACTTCTCCAAAGCTAACTTTGGGCTCCTAAAACCAGAGGTGGCTAACTTCATGGCACTCATGCAAATGGAGAACAGTTGCATGACCGCTGAATCATACACCAATGCACTGTACGAACACATACACAAATGCATGGCTCTCGCCATTCCCAGAAGAACCAAAATCCTCTCCACAAAAAAAAGGAAGCCAATCTGGTGGTCCCCTGCCATAAACAAACTCTACAACAGAACAAGGAAACTGATGTAGAATAAGGTGAAGTCCTACACCTGGAAAAACTCCATTGTCAGCCTCAACAAAAGGTTGAGATCCCTCATCAAATCCTCTAAAGCTAGCTATGAAAACAGAATTGCAGCAGATAGTAAAGATAAATAACCATAAGGCCTTCTATAGTTATGTAAAGAATCTCCATGGCAATACCCAGATTTGCTCTGAGCTACTGCACAATTGTACATCATATACCGAGCCAACAGATATTGCCAATATACTGGCCGACAGTAGTGCCAACTTTACCCCTCTGTCCCCCAACCAAAGGACCAATCACAATACCAGTAGATTGCCACGCACCCAGTATTACTGCTGCACAGGTTAAACAGCACTATCCAAGGCCAAGAATACAGCTTCTATGGGACCTGCCAATATCCCCTGGCTGTGTTCTACATGAACTATAGAATGAACTGGCACTTCACCTGTGTGCCCTGTTCAATTCCAGCCTCACCTCAGGCTTTGTCCATACTGAATGGTGCACTGCTACAGCCATTCTTCTCCAAAAGGGAATAGTGACTACAGACCCTGGGAACTATCGCCCCATTAGCCTGACGAGTCTGATATGCAAAGCTATGGAACTCATCATCATGGACCTGATAAACAAGGATATAGGGAATCTCCAAACTCTGGATCCTACACAGTTTGGTTTTGTGAAGGGAAGATCATGCCTGCTTAACTTGGTCGACTTCTTTGAGTTAGTCACCCTAGCTGGGGATGAAGGCAAGGTGGCTCATACAGCCTACAGCCTACCTTGGTCTGGCCAAGGCCTTTGATACCATTCCCCACTAAGAAATCACAGGAAAAACTCACTAAACTAGGCATCAATCCCTATATCACTAGGTGGGTTGCAAACTGCCTCACAGATAGAATCCACAGTGTGAAAGTAGCTGACTCCAAGTCAGACTAGCGACCAATCACGAGTGGAGTCCCACAGGGTTCGGTCCTGGGTCCACTCCTGTTTGGTATCTACTTCTCTGAAGTCCAGGCCAACACGAAGGGACTCTGGCTGACAAAGTTCACAGACGATTGCAAGTTGGGAGCTATTATTAACTCACCAAGTGATGCTGACATCTTACAGAAAGGCTTCAATGAGACTAACGACTGGTGCCAGAACCATGGCCTTAAGCTCAATGCCAAAAAATGCGTCGTCATCCCCCTTAGGAAAAACCCAGTTCCCTTGAATTACCACATCGATGGTAGTCCACTGAACACAGAAGGTGTTATAAGAGAACTAGGAACACAGGTTGACAGCAACCTCTCTTTTGACCACCACATTGCAACTGTGGTCAGAAAGCCCTTCTATGTGGCACATCTCATTACTAAGGGTTTTGGATCCAGGAAGAAAGAGGTCGTTGTCTCCCTCTACTCTTCCCTCATTAGGCCAATGATCGAGTACAATGCCCCATTTGGCATGCACCTCACTAGACACCTGCAACAACTGGAGAGGCCACAAAAGTACCTCACAAACAGGATCCTAGGCCTTAAACATTTGTTCTATATGGACAGACTCAAAAAACTCCAACTATTCTTCGTCTCATATCGCCTACTTAGAGGCGATCTCTGCTTGACTTACAAAGCCATGTCTGACCCAGCTCTGTTAGAAATGCCACATCTAAAGAAATCCCAATCCATCCGCACCATGCGCTCCAGAGACCTCAACCTCATTACCACAATCAACAGAACATGCTGGAGGGACAGATTCATAATCCAGAGACTGCCCATGCTATGGAACAGACTTGCCATACATGTCAAGCAGAGCACCTCACTGGCCCTCTTCAAGAGGAATCTTGATTAGTGGATGGGAAATAGAAAATTCACCCTGGGGATCACTCCAGTGGCTCTGCTCAACAGAGGCACTAGGAACTAAGGTCAGGTGGCATGATGCCAGGGTAATCTTATGGGCTAGGCTTGTAAAGGCTCCAGGGCCATTAGCCTAGTAAACACCAATGAACCTATATAGTGCACCAAGTTTGATGTGAACTTTAATTGTGAGTGATATGTGTTTATCAAATGTTAGGTTGTTGTCTGTCATGACACCAAGTAGTTTTGTTTGGTTAACTGGTTCTATTATAGTGCCATAAATGGAGTAGATAGAGAGAGGAAGTGGTTTTGCTTTGGATTTCCTGCTGGAGAAGATCATTAACTTTGCTTTGTTTGGGTTTAGGATGAACTGAAGTTCATTTAGGTAATTTTCAATATCTAGAAATGATTTTTACAGTTTATCTTGGAGTTTTTGGGGTGTGGGAGCAGAGCAAATAAGAGTAGCATCATCAGCATATTGAATGATAGAACCAGATTTAATGGCAGTGTTTAGACTATTTGTGAATATAGTAAAAAGGAGAGGGCCAAAGATGGAACCCTGAGGAACCCCAACAGAGACTGGGAGGAGTGTGGAGAGTTTATTATCCCATTTAGTTGCCTGTTGTCAATTAGTAATTAGCTAGAAAACCAGTTAAGAGCTGTAGAGTTGAGGTTGAAGTAGGCTAGAGTGTTGAGTAGTAGTTGGTGGGATGCTGTATCAAAAGCTTTGAACATATCAAGGAATATAGTAGAGACTAGTCGTCCATTAGTTTTGCGAAGGTTGATGTAGTTAGTGAAACTTATGAGGGCTGTGGAGGTACTGTGTTTTGGATGGAAGCTGTGCTGTGAACTAGATAAGAGGTTATTTGTAGTGAGGTGGTCTAGGAGCTGCTTATGGATACATTACTCTAAGATTTTGGCTAGCGGTGAGAGAATGGCAATGGGCCAATAATTACAGAGATCTTTAGATGGCCCTCCCTTGTGGAAGGGGATGATATGGGATATTTCCATAGTATGGGGACATATTGTTCTGTGATGGATTGACTGATTAGGATAGATACGAGACAGATGATGGAGCTTACAGCAGCTTTTAAGAAGTCATTAGGGAGTTGGTCAGCTGCTAGACAGGTAGGGTTTCATTTTGATAGGAGTTTTTTTTATATAAGAGGTTTTTATGGGTTTAAAAGAGAAGTAGCTGGGTTTAGAATTAGTAGAGGTAGGCACTGTAAGGGATTGTTTAGATTTGTTGTTGTTTAAAAGTGAGATGATAGCTGTGATGAAATGAGAGTTAAATTGGGATGCTAAACACTCAGTGCTAGTTGTAGATGGTGCAGTGGTAGATGTTTTGCCAGGGTTGAGGAAGTAGTTAATGTTTTCTCAAAATTTGGTGGGTTATTTATGTGTTTTTGTTGACAAGCTAGAAAATAAGATTTTTTTGTCAGATATTTGCTTCGTAGGTTTCTTAGTTGTTTGTAAGAGGTGAGGTTTTCTGATGTTTTGGAGGTTTGATAAGCAGTCTAGGCTCTATCCCTTTGTTTAATGAGAGATTTAGCATCTTTGATTATGCATTGTAGCTTTTTGGCTTTGGAGCGAAATTTTCTTGTTGGAGCAAGGTTATTAAGGATGTTGAGGAAGGTATAATTAAAATATTGTACAGCTTGGTCTAGGTGGAGTGATTTTACAGGTGACCAGTTACAGTTTTGAAGTAGGGAATTTAAGATGGTAGGGGAAAAATTTATTTTGCTGAGTATGTGATTGAAAATGACATTAGAGGGGGAGTGAAAGTATTTCTTTAGAAGAAAGGTAGGGGAGTGATAACCGAGAGAATCAGAGAGGCACCCAGCCTGGTGGGCAAAGTTGGGCTTATTGGTTAGTATCCAGTCTAGAATAGAGTCTTACTTAGTGTGTTTATCAGTTCTAATAGTGAAGTTTATAGTTTTGGTGAAACTGAATAGATTGATAAAACTGGAGGAGTTGTCAGATGAGGAGGATAGCCAGTCCAAGTTGAAATCGCATAGCACTATAGTTTCTTGGTTGAAAGTAGAGGATGTCCAAGATAGGAGACTTTCAATGGTAGGTAGATTATTTCCTGGTGGCATGTAGGAAGCAATAAGTATGATGGTTTTATGTGGCTTTACTTCAGATTGGGTGGTTAGAATTTCTGCTTCTGATAGATCTGGGGGAGTACAGATTAATTTTTCAATTTTGAGTAATTTTTTATACATGATGGCAATGCCTCCACCATGCTTGTTCAGCCTATCTTGTCTAATAACTTTATAATCACTGGTAAGTATTTCCTCATCTTTAATGTGTGGTTTTAGTTGTGTCTCGGTAATAATTAGTATATCAGGAGTGTAGGTAGCTAGCGCTGCATGAAATTCACTAGTTTGTTTTGTGATACTTCTGAGGTTAAAATTAGTTATGAGTAAGTCTGATATGGAATTGTTTAGGGGAAGGTGGAGGGCAGCATTAGCGGGTGTGGTGGGTGTCATTGGGTGGGGGTGGGAGTAGCTGCATGGGTCCCTGGGTTAGGATGCATGTCAGCTTGGAGTTTGATTTCTGTTAGTGATTGTAGAAGAAGAGAGAGTTTGAACTTGGAGATTAGTCAATGAAAGAAATCTGGATAGGAAGAAGGGTTGGGGGTATGGACATGTTTATAGTGGAAGAGTAAAATGTTAGAGTTATGTAAGGTCAGCATACATGAGTAAAGTGTTTTGAGGGACGAATGTTGAAGACACTTTTCTTTGTATAAGAAAACCTCATGTATGGGCAACAGAGTTTTTTTTATTTACTTATTATTTTTACCTCAATGACCCCACCCAAACCAATGGCTTCTCTTCCTTCTCCCTAATGGCAAATTCAATTTCCAGTGACAGCAACAGCCAGACAATTCTGGGCCAAGCAAGAATCTACAGTCCATTCATCCTTGGCCTAGGAATAGCCCCATTGGTCTTTTCCTTCGCCCAGAGAAAGGGTCAGGAGGTAGAGAGCAGCTCAGTGCTGGAATCATAAGGGGTCTCCTCCCTGTGCCTGCCTAATTTCATCCCAGTGCAAGCCAGTGGCTACATTATGCCGTACTGAGAAAGAAGAGTGTCTCCACATGTCAACTCCCTATTCTGAGTACAGTACACAGATACTAACACCCCATGAGTTGCATTCTGCTCTATTACTCTGGCTTGCAGATCAGAGTACACTGTGCAACAGTTCTAGTCACCCCCAGTCCCCAGGATGGCAAGCCAACATTGTCTGCTTTCTCCTAACCTTCGTGCTTGGCACTTGAAGATGCCCAAGATGCAAATTGAATTTGGTTCATCTGGGCTGTAGTCAAAGCTTTATCTCTCTGAAATAACAGGGCTACGCTGCATGGTGATTGGATTTTAACCAGGAAACAGTGGCTAGGAAAGGTCAATTTTGCACAAACAAAAGGGATTTGTTACTGGGGCTTAGTGTGCTCTGCTACTACAGTATGGTTCCAGTATGTTTTTTTAGAGGGACAGCTATCTGGTTTATGGAAAAGTTTGTGGGCTGTAGCGAGCTGAGACTAGATTAGCTGGTTTGGCAGTTCTTGCTAGATTAGTTCCTTCAGGGCTGTGTAGTGATGGATTTTGGTGGGTGAGTATGCGGTAAATGTATTTACTTTATTACAGCACATTTCAAGTTACTGTTATGATTTGTGAAAATGGGGGATGCATAAAAAAAGTTGGGAGTAGATGCTATAGATCTACTTGTGGATACTGTAAGATACATCTTTGCTCTCTCTCTCTCTCTCTGTGTGTATATATATATATATATATATATATATATATATATATATATGTATAGGGGACTCTAATTTTGCATGCGTTTTTTTGACAGCTTGATGACTATGTTGGTCATATCTGAGTTTGTCATATATGAATACTTCAAGTAGTTTGGCTTCTGTCATTGTTTCCATTATTGTATTTTCAGATGAGACATTTTTCTGATCATTATACTGTTTTGGTATAAAGAGCATTTAGGAGTAGGTCCGTAGTGATTAGCCATGATTCTACAGAGCAGAAGGGCTCTTGGATGCTTTCTTGGAGGGTTTTTAATGTTGGGGAAGAGCAGATTATGGTTGTATCACCTACATAGGTTCATAGGTTCATAGGTTCATAGGTTCATACTAGGCTATCTGCCCAAGGGCATTTATAAGCCTAGCCCATAGTTATGTGGCTTTCGCCACCCCTTTAGTTTGAATAAAACTATGCCTATCATTTTTCTGTGCCTCTGTCAGGCAGTGACACTGAAGTAATCCCTGGGGTATATCTGCGATCTCCCATCCATTGGTCAAGATTCCTCTTGAACAAGGCCAGCGAGGTGCTCTGCCTCACATGTACCGGGATTTTGTTCCACAGCATAGGGAGTCTCTGGGTGATGAATCTGTCCCTCCAGCACGTTCTATTTATAACCGTGTCAAGGTTTAAGTCTCCCGCCCTTGTGGTTCTGAGGGATCTAGATTTTTTGAGGTGAAGCATATTCATCAAATCTGGGTTTGACATGGCCTTATATGTCAGGCACAGGTCACCTCTGAGCAAGCGGTATGAGACTGAATAAAGCTGGAGTTCTTTCAGTCGGGCAGCATAAGACATATTTTGAGACCCTTTATCCTTTTGGTGAGGAACTTTTGGGGCCTTT
The DNA here is from genome assembly GCF_019279795.1 of Protopterus annectens. Taxonomy (NCBI): domain Eukaryota; kingdom Metazoa; phylum Chordata; order Ceratodontiformes; family Protopteridae; genus Protopterus; species Protopterus annectens. The sequence goes on along the minus strand of NC_056733.1, from coordinate 568,914,941 downwards.
CAAGCTGCATCAGGTGTCTGGTCAGATACATTCGAACGGGCATTGTACTCAATCATAGGTCTAATGAGTGATGAGTACAGGGGACGATGACCTCCCTTGATCTAGATGTGAATCCCTTCATGATCAGGTGGGCGATATAGAAGGTTTTCCTAACTACTTTAGCAACATGAGTGTCAAACGAAGACTACTGTCAACTTGGGTCCCCAGATCCCTGATGACTTTTCTGTGCTCAGTGGATTGTCACCTATATGGTAGCTAGGGGTAACCTTGTTTTTCCCGAAGGGTATGACTATGCATTTTTGGCGTTTAACTTCAGGCCATGGCTCTGGCACCAGTTATCCGCTTCTGTGAGGCCCTTCTGGAGGATATCTGTGTCAGATGTGTTTTCGACTATGGCCAGTTTGCAGTCATCTGCAAACTTTGTCAGCCATAACCCTCCTGTGTTTGCTTGTACTTCAGAAAAGTAGATGCCGAACAAGAGTGGACCCAGGACTGAGCCCTGTGGGACACCACTTGTGACAGGCTTTGAGTCTGACATGGCTCCAGCAACTCTGACCCTGTGGGTTCTGTCGCTTAGCCAGTTTGCAACCCATCTTGTGATGTATGGGTTTACATTCAAGCTGATGAGTTTTTCGATGATACCTGAGTGGGGTATTGTGTCAAGGCCTTTGCCAGGTCGAGGTAGGCTGTATGGACTGCCTTTCCTCATCAATGGCCTTGGTGACTGTCTCAAAAGTCAACCAAGTTTAAGAGGCAGGATCTGCCTTTGACAAAGCCAAACTGGGTTGGATCCAAAGTCTGCAAGTTCCCTATGTCTTTATTTATGAGTTCCATTATGATCCTCTCCATGGCTTTGCAGATAAGGCTTGTCAAGCTAATGGGGCGGTAATTTCCAGGGTCTGTGGAGGCACCGCCCTTATGAAGTGGGACCACAGTCGCCGTGCGCCACTCCTTGGGTACGTATCCTGAGGTGAGGCTAAGATTAAACAGCTGTCCTAACTGTGGGTTTAATTCCTCGTTGAGTTCATGAAGCACACAGCCGGGGACCCATGGATGCTGTGTTTTTTGCCTTAGTGAGGGCAGTTCTCACCTGGGCGTTGGAGATGTTTGGGGGGCTACAATCCTCTGGAATAGATATCTCTCCTTTGGGAGAAGTTTGCACTGAACCTGTCAGCCAGTATGTTAGCAATGTGTGTAGGTTCAGTAATTTTCACATCATTTTGAACTAATTCTGAGCATATCTGGGAGTTTCCTCCTAGGTTTCATACATGATGAACTTTGTTTGCCTGTTTGGTGGTGGTATGGAGGTTGTTAATGAATATGTTAAATAGTAGTGGTCCCAGAATTGAGCCTTGTGGAACTACGACTATAACTGGGAGGAAGGAGGAGAACTCATGTTTCCATTTTACTGACCGTTGTCTATTTGTCAAATAGCCATGAAACCAGGTGAGAGTACACTGATTAAGACCTAGATACAAGAGTTTGGTGAGAAGTTTTTAATGGGATACTGTCTCAAAGGCCTTTAACAGATCCGAGAAGAGTGCTGATACTAGATCGTTATTATTTCTATTTTTACTGAAATACTGGTGAAGCTAAGAATACCAGTTGTGCTATGACTGGTGCGAAAACCATGTTGGGCTGTGATGAGAAGATTGTTGTCTCTAAGATGTTTTCAGGAGTTGGGAGTGGATACATTTTTTCTAGAATTTTTGACAGTGCTACCAATACAGCTCTATGTCTGTAACTAGACAGGTCAACTGAATTTCCTCCTTTGTATAGTAGTAGTATGAATGATTATTTTTCAGGTAGTTGGGACTTGGCTTTTAGTTACTGATTGGTTAATTAGTATTGAGGAAGGGAAGGTTAGAGCAGTGGCAGCGAGCTTCAGGTACTCTGGTAGTCTGTTGGCTAGTTACCAGCTGCTAAGTTTGTTGGTTTGTGACTTAGTGTTTTTTTTATGGTAGCAGTTGAAACTGGGTGGAGAGAGAAAGTCAATGTGTTTTTACATGAGGCTGGGATAGTGAGAGTGGTGAAAGAGTTTTGTTTAGTAAAAGAGAGTATAGTGTTTAAAAGTGGGAATTGCCCTTGGTTGCCATATTGTCTGTGTTGTTATTAGTTGCTGGTGAAGGAGCTGTTGTTTTGCCATGGCTCAAAAGTTTGTTAACAGAAGACCAAAACAGTTTGGGGTTGTTTTGGTGTGAAATTTGGAGGTCAGAGAAATAAGATTTTTTGCCATAGGTTATTAATCTCTTTGCAAGATTTCTTAAATATTGAAAGTGTTGATAGCTAGATTGGGATTTGGTTTGGACCACAGTTTCGAAGCTTTAATTCTTTCAAGGAGTACCTGCCTTGTTTCTTTTGTTAACCAAGATGCTGGTTCGACCTGACTCTTTATTCTTTGTGGTGCATGGATGTTTATGAAAGTATTACTGAAATGGGTTACTACATCATCTAGTGGCATGTTTTTTTAGAATATTCCAAGTTTTCTCAGAGCTATAAAGGTTTGGAAGGATAGCAGTGTACAAAAGTAATAAACAAAACAATGTTTTTAAGATACAGTACCAGAGAACAAAAGTCCTTCCAGGAGGCAGACAACAGCAATTTCCAATGTAGTTCAAAAAATAATCCAAAACTGGATTATACACCCATTCGTAGTCCCCATGGGACCCGTGCGTCTGGGGATGAAGGTAAAGATAAAAATCATAAGACTGAATCTTTCATTAGTAAAATTGTTGTTACAGACAACCCCTTGTTATTATGTGGTGTTGTCACACAAGAAGATGTAATCAATTTTGACTTTTTAGCGCTTAGAACTGAGTTGCTAGATTTGGAAAGAGAATTATCCAAACTAGCTCGTACTCAATATGAAAGGTTCCATTTAGAGGTCTGTGTAAAGGAGAAGGTCATTCCACGTGGTTTAAGGGTGTTGAAAATGCCAGCGCAAGTTGGTGTTGATGATATACTACTGACTGAGTGGCAGAAATTAAATATCTCTACTAGTTTGAGCTACCTTAACCTATTGATTGAAGCAGCAAGAAGGAGAGAAACTACGCTTATTGGCATTATAGATAGTAAATTTCAGCAGTTGGCAGCTAAGTATGAATGTGACATTTTTGAACAATTACTGAATGAAACTATGGAACATGTTTCGTCGTATAAACGGAAGTTAATGCAATTGAAAATGAGTAAATTACATAGAGACCGGAAGGATTTTCAATTAGGGCATATCTTCTCGTGGCCCCGTATTTCTACTACTAATGGTAGTGAACCAGATTCCAACCTGGTTAATGAGTGTAATGATGCAGTTCGACAACGTAATGACGTCAGTTCTCTGCGTCTTGAGCGAGTTCATTCACCAAAGCGAGGAGATGGTGTTAACATGAGAGTTCCGAGTGATACAGCGAATAATTTGACTTCAACAGGTCCTTCTGTTGTTTTGGTACCTGACGCTATCCCTAAAAAGAGCACTGTGGTAACTGTTGCTGAGGTTCATTCGGAACCTCATAGTGATGGTTCGAATCACTTATTGGCTGATATAGGTGGCATTGAAGGGCAGCCAGATGGGCGAGCAGATGCTCTGCTCATTCACAAGTTAAATTTTCCTTTACAGGTTCGAGACAGGTCCGTTGGGAAAACTGGTATGAAGAAGGAGAATGTTCAGAACAGGGGAAGAAGCACTACGCGCTACAAAAGGAAGAACGAAGAAAATATGGACAACATTTGGCCCATAAAGAAGGCCTTCCAACAGCAAGCAAGACATTTGTAACAAATTTGTCTAGTCATTATTTGACTGAATCTGAATATAGTGTTTTGAGTAAGGGACTAACTTTTATCCCTGCTTCAGATATGAATATAGTTGACTTTATTCTAGATTTTAAGTTGTTTACGAGAAATCTAATGCTAAAAACTATGTATAGACAGGCGGCTGGTATTAAGCCTTCTGACTTCTCTAAATTTGTTAAACCAAGTTGCTATACACCTATACTTTCGCCTGTCATTAATGCTTTTGAACAAATATGTATTGCTGACATCTATGAAGTATATAACAATGCACAATGTGATAAGAGAACTTTTGGTAGGAATAATCTTAATAAACAAGAATCATGTGCTTTGTGTGATTTAGAGAAGAATGACAAATTAGTTATACGACCAGCTGATTAGGGTGGCCGGATTGTGGTGTTTGATGCTGAATTTTATAATGAGCTTATGGGAAAAATGTTGTCAGATGTCAGTTTTTATGAACCCACAACTTTACAGAAAATGAAGACCATGGCACTTTCTATTAGTAATGAAATTAAGTTGATGGGGGAGCATGGATTTTTAAATTGTGAATTGCAGAAGTATTTTTTGTTTGAGAATTATGTGATACCTCAGATACAGGGACTGCCCAAGCTACATAAGAATTTAGTTAGGCCCCCTATGAGACCAATTGTCTCAGGGGGTGGATGGTGTACTGAAGCTATTTCAATCTATTTAGATTTTAAATTAAAACCACTACTAGAGAAACATCAAACATTACTACGGACACTGAACATTTTTAAATGATTTATTTGTATGTACAGAGAATGTTGATAGGATGGATAGTGTGTTTTTAGTCACTCTAGATGTGGTCTCATTATTTACTGTCATCCCTAATTCTATAGGTCTTGAATATTTGAGCAGGTTACTGTCTTCTAGTGATTTATATAGGGTGAAGAAATAGCATTAATACAGGATTTGTTGAACATTGTTTTGGAGAATAACGTTTTCATGTTTGATGGTAAAGTATACCATCAGAAAAATGGTGTAGCTATGGGCAGTTCCTGTTCTAATAGTTATGCTAATGGGGTCATGTTGGCTTGGGAGATGGAATTCATTCACTCCAGTCCATATGAAGAGAATATTATTTTATATCGCATTTGTTGATGATCTTTTTATTTTGTGGGGAGGCACTGAGGATGAATTGTTAACTTTTGTTAATTATTTGAATGGGACTACCACCTTCTTGAAATTTACTTTGGGGTACTCTAAGTCAAGCATTAGTTTTCTTGATGTCTTAGTAGAGAAGAATGAATCTGGGGATATCAACACTAAATTACACAGGAAGGAATGTTATGTTAATAGTCTGCTCAGCAGGGATAGTATGCATCCGAGGCATGTGTTTACCAATATTCTACAGAATCAATTTTTTAGAGCCTCTAGGCTGAACGTTAGGGATAGTGACTTTGAACAACAACTTAAAACCACCAGTGAGGAATTAAGGGGCAGAGGTTATGAAGGAAGGTTGGTGGAGGATAGGAGTTCTGAGGTTAGGCAACTAAGAACTAGTAGAGCTAAACCTTATTTCTCAGGTGGGGATAAGATGAAGAAGAACTTATTGAGTGGTGACACTAAGCTTGCCATGTGTATTCCGTACACTAGAGATGTTAGGAAGTACACCAATGTGTTTAATGAGCATTGGAATATACTGTTGACAGATCCGGTTTTGAAAGACATAATAGGAGAAGTGCCCCAGTTTACTTTTAAGAACAAGAGAAATCTGAAGAGGAGGTTGTGTATACCTAAAAGATGTGGGTTGGATGATGTAGTTAGTGGTACTAAACCATGTGGCAAATGCAATCAGTGCACTTACATTTTAGAGGGTGTTTCCTTTCAACATCCTGACACCAAAAGAATATTTGATACAAGGGTTAGTGCTAGTTGCTATACTAAGCATGTTGTTTATCTTGCGGTGTGCTCTCTGTGTCAAAGTTTTTATGTTGGAAAAACAGATAGGATGTTAAAGAAGAGAATCAGGGAGCATGTTTATCACATTGCCAAAGGCTCTAGGGTTAATGCCCTAGCAAAACATGTTATAGAGAAAGGTACCAACCATAGCTTCAAGTTCATGGTAATATCAAAAGCTATTGTCAGTGATAGGTTTAGTGATGTCAGAGGAAGAACTGAAGAACTTGAAGCTAGGTGGATTGTTATGCTGAGGGCTACATTTGGCCATGGTTTGAATGATAGTATGCCCATGAAGCCAACATTAAAGAAAAGGAAACTACGTAGGTAACTGTTTTTATTAGTTTTATTTATTATTTATTATTTTCTATGTATACTTATTTATGCATTTTATACATTTAGTTATACATTTAGTTTTATATATTTATGTGTGTTTTAAATGTATTTTTGTATTTTATCCTTTAGGCAAGTTTTTTGTGACATGTTGCCTTTAAACTAATTGATCATGTGCTCAGTTGTTTGGTATTTAAACAGGTGCTATTTTAACTTTTTTCATACACCTGAAGAAGCAGTAGTGAAAGCGCTTGTGTTTGGTTCGAATAAAGCAGTGCTGTGTTTTATCAGAATTGAATGTTCCTGTTTTTCCTTGTGGAGCTGTCTTTGAAGACTGTTTTTGTGGATTATTCTTTGAACTACATTGGAAATTGCTGTTGTCTGCCTCCTGGAAGGACTTTTGTTCTCTGGTACAGTATTGTTTCTTTCAGTTTTACTTCTGGAGGTTATAGGAGCTCATTGGGAGTATATATTCTTCTTATTTACAATGTTTTTAAGATATCTACTCCTGATCAGGGAAATCAAACTCTGAATTAATGATAACTACTATACTAAGGCCCTCCGCAGAATTAATACATATGAAAACACAGTCGACAAGGCTAGAGACTTCTAGGTGGGAAAGGGTCTCTGCTGATACACCACAAACAGTGCAAGCAGTTCAATGGCTTGTCTTAATGTTAGTTTTATAAGCAGTTCAGGGCATGCCAGTGGTACCTACTTCAGGGTTTGTTCTCACTTTTAAAAGGCTACCCATACATTTTTTATAGCAGGACAAAATGCCCAGAATGAGTTGGGAGATTGAACTTTGTATCCATCTCAAGATGGTCTTCATGTAACAGACTATGATTTATATATTAAAGTTATTCCACCTGATATTTAGAACAATTTACAAAGTACCCTGGAAGATGACAGGATCAATTAGCTAAATGGCATCATGGAGGAAGTGAAAAATAAGAAAATCAAGGTAAGAAATACTGACCTGTGGGTAGCAGGGGAATAATGCAGAACATGGGAATAGCTCAGAGACATACTTGGGGATGTGGCATTACTGAAACCTGATTTCTTGGGAATATTGAAGAAACTTAAAATATACACAATAAAGTAGGAGGAATGGCCTAGTTGGATTAAGTAGCTATTAAGTATAAGATCAGAAATAGTAGGAGATAAAGGGATGGTAAGTCAGGTATGTAAATATTTGCTGAGTGTTAAAGGTGTGAATACAAAAAAATACAGAAGGGACTATGAAAGAACATTAAATACACAGCTAGCAGACAAATACTGGTCCAGACTAATATTAAACACCAGGTATGCCTCTAGTTCTCAGACATTTTGATTTTTTTGCCATCAATGCATGTTTAAATATATTTACACACCCTCACATTTTTTGACAATATTCCCAACTGTACCCTTGGATTGCCAGAGATGTGATGAAGGTGAATTGGGAAACTGAGTACACATATTTTACAAACTGTGAGGCATTTATTTAATTCAGATTTACACGGAATATGTGATGAGCGGCCAGATCAGCTGGTGATAAATTTGATCAATCAGGGGGGCAGCAGAAGGAAAAACAGGAAGTCTGAGTAAAATGATCTGTCCCAGTTTCAATCTGTCAGTATTAGCGAGTAAAGTGATAACTCATAAATGGAAGCATAAACTTAAACCTACAACAGAAGATGCACTAATAATAAGGCAGTAACTTCAGACACTGGACCAGACTACTTCAGATTTACAGATGAAACAACAGAAAACAGAAAATGGAACATTTAGTCTGGTAGGAGAACTAAATGAAAACTTTATAAATGTATGATTGTGTAACTAATGATCTGATATTAAAATATGGTAATACACTGTTATGAGGGGAAGATTAGAAAGGATAAAATTTTAGTAAACTTCCATGGGTTTGATAATGTGGACTTTTGGGACGCATACATATAACTAATTAAAAAATGAGAACAAAAGACGTAAATTGTTGAGTTTGTTTATAATGTGCAATTAGACGTGATATAAAAAAAAAGTATGAGAAACATTAAAAGAGTTTATGGATCTGACTGCATTCAACAGATATGGGGTGCTGATCTTCACGTGCATCTGCTTCAGTATCAGCATGCTCATTGCACGATAACCGAGAGTGGCATCACTGAGATCACAGTTATGCAGTACACAGGTGTCAAAGCTACTGCTCATTTTCTTACGACTTAAACCAGAATAATATCGAAGAATGTGACCTAGGATGTCTGGATTCTTGCTTTGGCAGGTGTTTCTGAACCTAGGGCAGGTAACACCTTCCACCTGTGCCGGCATGAAGAAACAGAATTCAGCATGATGTGAAAATAATCATTTGAAAATAATCATCTGATGGTTAGCTTCTGTCTTCTGCATTGTGCCCTATAAACACCTTATCCTTACTGGACAATTACATGGCTAACAAGATTATGCATACCAATGCAAAATCATTTCCTGTGCTGGTCTATAAAAGTAAGAGCACTGATATATCCTTTATGCATCTTTGTATCAGTGAACTTACTGCAAGGCACCTTCCCCTACAGTGATGTCACTTCCTTAACAATGTTTTTTATCTTTACTACACTTTCTCAAGGTTTGAAACACAATGAGCAGAAGCCCAACTACACTAGTGGACAGAAAATAAGGCCACTTCAATTTTTTTACCAATATTGCCTGTTTCTCGTCTTTTTGTATTACAACAATTAATGCAGCTGCATTCAGCATGACAAGCAAATGTTTATTGAAAAACAGACAAAAACAAAATTCTACACATCTAACATCAATATTTGGTAGGATTTCCCTTACTCTTTAACACAGCCTTGAAATGAGATGGCATGTTGTGAACCAGTGATTTGCACTACTCTGATGTGATCTCAGTCACCCAAACATGTTTGATGGCATCTTTTAAATCCTTTTCTGAGATTGGCCGATGTGCTGCCGCTTTCTTCTTCATGATATTCCAGCAATTCTCTATGATATTGAGATCTGGCTAATTTGGTGCTCAGTTTGGAAGGAGCTAAATGTGGCTGTTAGAAAACCATTTCTTGACTGCTTTGGCAGTATGGCATGGAGCCGAATCCTGCTGAAATATTGTTGATCTAGAAATGTTCATACAGAGTTTTACTTTTGTGTTCAGCACAAAAATATACTTTGCAGTGATCACTTTTTAACGTTTGTCAAATATCTGAATTCTGCAATGCCTTTTGCCAAGATGGCTCCCTATACCATAACAGATGGAGGAGGTTTTGACTGTCTTAATCATATATTTTGCATTCAGGCATTTGCCAACAAGACGTCTCATGTAATTGTAGCCTGACATCAGTAAATAGCACTTGTTCCCACCACTCTGCAAGCTTATCTTTCAAAGCATGACAAATCTTTATCCAATCTCAAAGCTGCTGCTTTGTCATCAGCGGTTTCTTAGCTGGTCTTCTTACTACCAGATTAAAATGTTCCGTTAGACATCGTCTAACTGTTCTGGAACTGATATTAATTCCCTGTTCTTTAGCTAGATGAGCTATTTGAACAGATGAAGTGTGAGGACTTGATGTAACAATGCTCTTCAGACATCTGTCATCTCTGAGTTATGTTTTGTGATCAAGGCCACAGTTAGCACGTGTTGCTGTGCCCAAATGAATGGTATTTTGTACTCCACATTACGAAACAGCCAAAATGTTTAGCAATATCACATTGGGAATAGCCTTTGGAGTGCAGTGCTAGAACTTGTCCCTTTATAACGTTGCTTAAACCACGCTTTCTACCCATTCTAACCAGTACAGATCATATAAATAAATGTATCAATTCTCATATAATTTTTATTAAAAATTGCTGCAGACAAGCAAAACCGTGTCAACAGGAAACAATGATACTCTAAAAAATCAAAAAAGTGAAGAACACGTAACGTAAAATTAACATATTGTGAACATTACAGCCCATTTTTGTTGAAAAACGATCGGTGGCCTTATTTTTTGGCTACTACTGTATAGCACTGTGACAAAAGTGAAATGCAAAAGACCACAGTGCTAGTAGCTGACTCACTGACACTAACAACAGGTAGCTGACTCACTGACAACAGCTGGTAGCTGACACACTGACAACAACAGCTGGTAGCTGAAGCACTGACAACAGCAGCTAGTAGCTGACGCACTGACAACAGCTGATAGCTGAAGCACTGACAACAGCTGGTAGCTGATGCACTGACAACAACAGATGGTAGCTGAAGCACTGACAACAGCTTGTAGCTGACTCAGTGACACTAGCAGCTGGTAGCTGACTCACTGACAACAACAGCTGGCAGCTGACATACTGACATTAACAGCTGGTAGCTAACACTGTAGCTGATGCACTGACACTAACAGCTGGTAGCTGACTCACTGACACTAACAGCCAGTAGCTGACTCAGTAACACTACCAGCTGGTAGCTGACACTAACATTAACAGCTAGTAGCTGACCTACTGACATTAACAGTTGTTTCTAAAAATCAGCCTAAAAGTGTTAAAATCCATTTAACTGAGCAAATCAAGTGGTAATGCGCTTTGCTTGTTTTCACTTGATACAGTTTAGATCCTTTATTGACTCATTCTTTCAACATTTTACTCTTGATCTCTCTCTCTCTCTTCTTGAATTATTTTCCCGCTGTTCTACAACTGGCTTACCATAACCACTTTTTGATTCACTGCAATCCTCTCCTATTTACTTTCTTTCTTTGACAAGTGCTACATCTCACACACCTGTAGACATCTAGTGTATGCTACATCTGTAATCACTATACTTACAATTGCTACGTCTCAAACACTTGTAGACACCTAGTGTATGCTACATCTGTAATCACTATACTTACAAGTGCTATATGTTACACACCTGTAGACACCTGGTGTATTCTACATCTGTATTGACTATACTTACAAGTGCTACGTGTCACACACCTGTAGGCACCTAGTGTACGCTACATCTGTAATCACAACACTTCAGAAATTGTATTTACTATGTGTCTTTCAGAATGTCTAAGATTTTTCTCACTAAATATTCTGTTGGAGCTCTTTCCCTGAGTTTCTGCTGAAAAAGGATCTTGAATGGCCCAGTTGGACTTTCATGGTAACCAAATGCAAATAAATGAATTACAAATAAAACATAATTTTTCTGCAAAGGGTTGCATTATCAACAACAATTAAATCTGTTTCTGTACATTTGTGCTGTTTAACGGCACTTCTGAATGCATCATGTTCAGCAGTGCGATTATATTTAACCACAATGATCATGGTTTGTCAATGAGGCACATCAAAGAGAAGGAGTAACTAAACTTCTGAATGCAGTACATTCAGTTTTGTGATTAAATGTAACCACAGTTTTCATAGTTTGTCACTGAGGCATTTTCATCTTGCTCTCCACATAAAATCTTTAATTTTTTATAATTAAGTCATCATACCTTGGCTAAAAATGCTGAAACTATTTACATGTCCAAGCAAATCTAATGAAGGACAGCAAAATTTTAACAAAATGTTGCAATATGCGGAAAGGAAGGACAGAGAAATGCCATTTCTCAAATGATTTATTCTACTGGTTTCATTATTCAGGCTATGTGCTACAGCTTGATTACATGAATTCAGAGTTAAAACAGGAAGTCAGAGAACTTTTCATTGACAAAGAAAATTAAACAGTAGCTGTGAGAAGTTGTGCAAATGTCCAAATTCAGACGGACGAGGCAGTGCCTCTGCAATGCTTTGTTCTCTATAGTGGAGTTTCTCTGCTATATGTTAATTTAAATACATGAGAAGTTTAAATGAGCTAGGTGTTTCAAATGTTGATGAAGTTCAAGTAGTTGAGTTTGAGAAATGCACTTCAACACTTTTACTAGCGACCATTTTAATGAAAGCTGTGCCTTTATCACAGTTTTAGTAATTTAATGGGTTTGGGAAATAAAGTTTACTGCCCAAGTTATGTGGAAGGGAAAAATCAGTTTAATTCCTTTACAAGTGCTTTTTTTTCAGCAAAACAGGCAGAAGTAATTAGGTTTCCCCTACAAGTGTTCAAGACAAAGCACCTGAAAGAATGCCAATTATGTATGCCCTGCACTATTTCTGATGTATACAAGCTTTGAAGATATACTTTGCTAAGCCTAGTCTGCATTTCTTTTAAAGAAGAGACAAAGTGAAAATCATCTAGACAAAGCAACATATCTGTTTAGTAACCTAAGCGATTAATAGTTCCGGCATACAATACAAAAACTATCATGTGTCTAGGGGTTAGGTAATGAAATTTTCCTTCATTTAAAAAAATCTATGCACTTTTGATACAAATGCCCACAGTTTTTTAGTTGCTCTAGTTACAGGCAAGCTGCCTGTTTAGCTAGCTCCCTCAGCAAGATACAAATAGAACACCTCCCTGTAGACAGGTTATAAGAATTGCACATTTTTTATGAAGATATCATGAGTGCTGCTTGAAAGGTTCTAATTTCCTTGGAACCGCCACCAGAAGAATGCCTAGAATACACAGCAAAGCTTTCATGGATGTTATGTGTAAAATACGGAGTGAAAAATACAAACATTGAGAGATGCGATCACATGCAATCATATTGGTGAACATCTAGGTAATCGAACATTCAAAATAGCAATTTTAGTCCTTTTCCTGCTATTATGTGATTTCCGAGCTGGTAAATATAATTAGCAGAGGGTGTTAGGGGTGTAGTGTTTTATGCTTTTTTTTAACTTTTTAGAGTGATGATTTTTTGTTTGTGAGCATTTGCTGTTTCGTTAGGTAATCATATGTACAAATGATATATATATATAGATATATATATATATATATATATATATATATATATATATATATATATATATATATAAACATATATATATATATATATATGTATATGGATCTACTTCATAAGATCGACATTTTAGAATGTCAAAGACCATATTGCCGAGACCATATGACCAACATTCGAAATGTCGACCATTGGGGGGAAAAAAATACAACAAAATCTTACCTTCACCCCCCCCACACCGCCGGAACTTAAATATACCAACTCCGAAATCGACTACAGTGTGGAAGATGGAAATCTTTCCATTCTGCATTGTAGGGAGATGCCAGTTCTGCATGGCCGACATTTCAAATGTCAATCATATGGTCTTGGCCATATGATCTTCGACATTCTGAAAAATATATATATATATATATATATATATATATATATATATATATATATATATATATATGGGATCACTACTAAATATCGAATTACGGAATCCCGAGACTTTGAAAACCTAAGACCAGAATCTCGAGATTCTGCAATCTCGAAAGTAAAAAAAAATAAATGTCAAAAAAAAAGATTTAAACAGGTGTATGCAGGGGGGCAAGCCCTCCTGTACCCCCCCACACCCCCCGCAACTTAAATATACCAACTCTGAGATCACACTACAGTGGAGTGAATGGCAAAATTTCCGTTCCACTCTGCACGGCACTATTCTGCCATTCACTCCACTGTGGTGCAGTCTCGGAGTTGGCATATTTAAGTTGCATGGCGTGGGGGGGGGTGCAGGGGGGCTAGCCCCCATGCATATGCTTTCTAAAATGTTTTTTTTTTTTTGTTTTCACGATTACGGAATCTCGAGATTCTGGTCTTCGGTATTCAGAGTCTCGAGATTCTGTAATTCGATATTTAGTAGTGATTATATCTCTCTCTCTCTATATATATATATATATATATATATATATATATATATATATATATATATATATATACACACACACACACATATATATATAATGCCAGTAGTTGTACTCATGGAATAAAAATTCATTCTAAATCCATAGATATGTCTTCACTACAGTAGGATGAACTTCTTAAAAATGTTTTCTTATATACTACCATTACTTTGCATGCAAAATGAATCTGCAATGATGCAAGCTCTACAAAAAAGCAGGTCAGGGCTCCTCACTGTTTTCAATTATTTAGCATTTAAAAAGAAATAAAACTTACATTAGTACAGAAGAATAAAGCTCCAGAGAGAACGGTGATGACCTCCCCACCTAGCCGTATGAAGTCTTTTGTTTCCTTATATGGATATGGAGGCTGTAAAAGGATTAGAAAACATATTAGATCTATATTCAACTAAAGCAATTTCAAAGGGTTCTACATTTCCCAAGGAACAGAAGAAATTTTGTTTTCAGTATTGGTTAATTTCACATATGACAGATTTCTGAAACAGATGAGACTCAAACAGGTAATCTAAAATCTAGCTCACACAAGTCATGGGCCACTCAACTTTTAGTCATCAACTCACTGCTTACATCAATCACCATTAATTATTCAGCCTAATACCAAGAAGATTGCAATCATTATTTAATGCTGCATGAAGTTATGACACCCATGAAAGCATAATGCAGAATTGTCCAGTAAGTCCTCCAGATTATTATACTTAAACAAGCATCATAGAAACCATTCAAATTCATGTAGTTAAAATTACTCACTTATAGTGCAAAGAATTGTCATTCTTTTCCCATTATGTTCCCAGCTTTTAAGCAATGAAGCTCTTTTCTAGGCTGCATTTGTACGGCTTTTCCAAACAGCACAAATGAAAATATTTAACTTACTGAGATGATAAAAGATTGCAATACCTTCCTTTCTTAATATTTAGCCAAACTACAGTAATCAGAAAGGAAACCACATACCATCAAACTAGATGTCTCTTCCTACTCATCCGCCTCTTCTACTGGCAAGCAGGATCTCCATAATAAGAATGTCAGAAGTTAAATTGGCTAGTGGTTGTCATTGCATTTCAAAAAGAGTAGTATATACTGCTTGTTGTGATCCATTTGGAGCATACCACGTAGGTAAGACTGAAAGGGCACTGAACAAAAAAAAAATTATGAACATGTCTATGATATGCATAAAAAGAACATAAACAATGCCCTTTACAAATAGACCAAGCAGTGCAAGGACCACATTACGTTTTGTTTTGCAATACTAGAAAAAGTTAGGGGTGGCCCATGGGAAACTTTACTGGAATCTACAGAGTTGAGATGGCAATTGCATTTAAATTCTCAAGATCCACCAGGACTCAGTAAGTACGTCTCAGTTGTAGGTGTTCTAAAGCTTAGAGCATTGCATCTATAAATAAAATAGAAAGTAGCCTTATTCAAATAATATTAAATACAATAACATACATGTTTTATAACTAGATTGTTAGGAACTGTCTTCATTATTAATTTTTATAATTTGAAATATAAAAACTATGGAATGCTTATATTTTTGAATTTTTTTTTACAAAAAACTAGTACTGAAAACAAATGTATTTCTTTATAACGAAATGGATGCAATAATTTGATTTATCAGGTTTGATTGGTTTTGATGAATGTTAGTATAATAGGAACAGTATCAAGGCTACATTTGATATTTATGGATATGGTGAGAGAGGACATGCAAGTGGTTGGTGTGACAGAGCAAGATGCAGAGGACAGGAAGAAATGGAAACAGATGATCTGCTGTGCGACCCCCAACGGGAACAGCCGAAAGAGAAGAAGAAGACGACTTGATATTTGTTTCTGAAAAAGTCTGCATTATAAAAAGTAGATAAAAAAGCTTATTTTATGCTACAATAAATTAAGATTCCCAGTGGACTATGTTTTCTTCATAGTGGAGTTAAGCACTACAGAGTACTGGCATTTTCCTAGCAGTGTTTTTACATATTTCCTTATTAATCTCTCTCTTGCTATGCTGGTTTTAGTTTGTTTAGGATGTCTATAACTGCCAGAAGGTGCTGTATCTGAGGGAATCACTGGAAAACACCAGTGTCGTCAAGTGCACAACCAAGGAATAGTAAGTGTGTGTGTGTGTGTGTGTGTGTGTGTGTGTGTGTGTGTGTGTGTGTGTGTGTGTGTGTGTGTGTGTCAGCTACTTGGGCAAGGACACACAGCACTGGTTGGACAGAAAGAGTATTGGGAGGACTTGGCTTGGAACCCTGGCTAAGGACTCAATTCTATAGTTCTGCCAGTGGTGAGTCTTACTGGAGATCTGGAGAAAGAGGGAGAAACCAGCCCCAGATTGACTGTGATCTCTGTGTGCTCTTAAGGGAAATTGCACTTTACTGCATGTGTACTTGTCATCCTCCCAGTGTATACATCCTCTAGTTGTTGCTAGTGGCGAGGATTGAGGCTCCTTGATTACTGGGCCAGTGCAGGGGTGTCACATATTAATTGGTGGCAGTGGTGGGATAGCCACATCACATATTAACTGACTTGTAGTTGTGTGCATATTGAATTCCTGTAGCCTGTGTACAGTGGTCACTGAAGGTGTTTGTACTCTCAATCAGGCATGCAGTAAACATTCAGAGTTTCACATCACAATTGTTTTATTTTTTTTTTTTGGTTAGCTTAGTTAGTCAAGCTGACAAAGAGCCAGTTGGCTAAGTTGTGCCATGCTAACGAACTGGTGCATGCCAACATGACTAACGCAGAAATTATTGTAGCTTTGGTCACAGCTGCATCGTAGACCAGCGATCAAGAGGACAACCAGGCTGGTGCTAGAGATGTCCAACTTTCAGAAAATGGACAGCTCAACCTTTCCATAGAGGACTTAAAAAACCCATCTGGATTTAAAGAGACTTGAGCTGGAAGCCAAGTGTTTGAAAACAGTACCAGCAGAGAGACTGAGATGTCTAGAGGCTGAAGAAAATGAGAAACTGTGATGTCTGGAGGCTGAGGAGAAGGAGAGACAGAGGCAACATGAAAAGGAGATGATGACTCTTCGCCAGGGAATAACCGAACCCCAGAAGCAACAAAGGTCAGCAAATTTCTTCCACAATTTAAAGAGGAGGATAATTTTGATAATTTCATTCATATGTTTGAAAGGGTATGTAGCATCTCTTTCAGCTTTTCCCTGTTAGGGGTCACCACCGTGGAACTCTGGCCCACTAATGACTGGCAGTGAATTTTTATGGTGCCGAGTTGCCATCCCGATG
Organism: Protopterus annectens; assembly: GCF_019279795.1. Lineage (NCBI taxonomy): Eukaryota > Metazoa > Chordata > Ceratodontiformes > Protopteridae > Protopterus > Protopterus annectens. Next base: position 568,897,940 of record NC_056733.1, on the reverse strand, counting down.
CCCAACCTTCAAAGAAGGCACACCCATTCACGCACACACCTACCTGCATGTCTTTAGATGTCACTCGACCGCTGGGAGGACATGCAAGTTGACAAAGGGCTCTGGGTACGGTTCCTGACCCCCTTATTTTATGGTAAGGCTGTAACTGCTACTTCTAAATTGTCTGATGCTCACTGCTTAAATTATAATATTTAAAAAATACTGTCTTTTAGAATGCTTCAAGTTAACACCTCAAGCTTATAGGAAAAAGTTTTATGAACATAGACGCAAGGCAGATGAAAGTGTCTGTGAATTTACTGCTGAACTAAGCACTTATTTTTATAGATGGGTAAGTGGGTGTCAGGTCACCAAATTTGAAGGGCTGGCAGACCTTTTAGTGAGGGAACAGGCCCTTAGCACTTTGCCTGAGGATATGAGAATCTGGTTAGCTGATAGATAATGCAGCACTGCAGACGAGTTGGGGAAGAAAGGAGACCTATACCTAGCAAACAGGGCATCACTGCACAGGAAAGGGACACCCAGTGCTGCTCATGGGTCTAAGGGAACCCAAGGTGGGCAGCCCAGACTGCCCCAACAGAGTCCTCCAGTAGCAGGGGAAGCCACTAGTCCAGGTAAACATCCAGGAATAAGAGTTAAATGTTTTAAATGCAACCAGTGGGGCCATGTAGCATATAGATGTCCACAAAGGTAAGGTTGGGAACAAAAGGTGGGAAAGACAAAACGCCAGCAGTAAGTTGTCTCAAGACAACTAGAATACCAGTCTACCACAAGAGTTTATATCCTGCTAAGAAAGACACAGCCTCTGACCTAACCATTGTGAGGCCTGCAATAGTTACAGAGGAGAGCAACTTGCTTGGGCAGTCTACTCCAGTCAGAGCTTTAGGAGGGACCTCCTTCCAAATACCTTTGGCTAGGGTTCACCTTGACTGGGAGGGTGGAAAAGGAAGCCAGCAAGTAGATGTGTTTGAGGATATCCCTGCAGATGTTATGATAGGGAATGGCGTTGATAATGCAGTACCCTGTGAGCATGCAGTTACTCGCAGTCAGGCTTGGAGACAAGCATGTGGGTCTGGTAGTCTGGGGGAGACCCAGATAGACTGCACACTTGCAGCCAGGCCTGGTGAGGTGGTTACTCCAGGGAAGGAGCTACCCTGTAGCAGTGAGACTGAAGGTGAGCTACATGTGCTTGTGGGTACTGATGCTCCATTGGACAGCCTGACTGCAAGGCAGAGGTGAGTAGTAGTACCCAGGCTGACAGTGAGGCTCTGCTGTCAGAGAACACCAGACTTCCTGTGGAAGGGAAGCTGAGAAGGGTTACAAAGACAGAGATGAGACAGGCTCAGTTCTCAGACCCTACATTACATGGCCTGTGGTAGGTAGCTAGTGAGGCACCTGATTCTCAAAGGAAGGGGGAATCTGTACACTGGGGACAAAGGGTTACTATATAGAGATTGGACCCCTGAGGGAGGGCTAGAGGGCGAGAGAATACAGCAGTTGGTAGTGCCCAGAGCCTACCATCTGGCACTTCTAGCCATAGCCCTTGATATTCCCTTTGCAGGTCATATGGGCATAAGACATACAAAGAGACATATTATGCAGACTTTTTATTGCCTAGGATTTCTAGAGATGTAAGAATGTACTGCAGGACCTGTGAGCAGTGCCAAAAGATAGGCAAGACAAGAGACAAGCTGAAAGCTCCTTTGATGCCTTTGCCTGTGATTGAGGAGCCATTTCAGATGGTAGCTATGGATATTGTTGGGCCTCTGAGTACACCAAGTTTCACAAGGAAAAGTATATCCTAGTGGTGGTAGATTATGTTACCAGATACCCTAAAGCAGTGGCTCGGTCTGCCTTTGAGGCAGAAAAGGTGGCAAATGCTTTGTTAGAGATTTTCAGCAGGATAGGTTTCCTAAAAGAAATACTGACTGATAGAGGTGCCAATTTCACATCAGACCTGCTGGCTTGTCTGGAGAAGTACTGTGGGGTGAAGCATGTAAAGACCATCCCCTACCATCCTGAAACTAATGGTCTTGTTGACAGGTTAAACTCTGCACTCAAGTCCATACTATGGGCATTTGCAGACCAGTTCAAGAGGGACAAATATCTGCCCCATCTGTTGTTTGCTTACATAGAGGTGCCCCAGGAATGCACAGGTTTTTCACCCTTTGAGTTGTTGTATGGTCATAGGGTGAGGGAACCTCTAGATTTGATTCGAGATGAGTGGGAGGGTAAGTGTGAATCCCCCAAGGAGTCTGTTGTGGCATATGTCCTAAACCTCAGGACAAGGCTTAGGGAACTGATAGGCGTGGCCCAGGAGAACCTGGCAGAAGCCCAACACTAGAAAAAGGTGTGGTATGACTGGAAGGCTCAAACTAGAGAATATGCTGTAGGGCAGCAGGTAATGGTTCTCATTCTTGCTAGACACAACGAGCTGCAGGCAGCTTGGGAAAGACCCTACAAGGTGGTAAGGAAGGTCAGTGTGATGTTAACTACATGGTACGACTGCCAGGCAGGAGGCAGGGTCACAAACTGTAACGTGTTAACATGATAACACTTTACCATGATAGGGATGCCCTTGTGCTGATTATTTGTAGTGGGTGGCAGGAGAAGTCTGAGGGATATCTATTGACTGATCACCTCAGTGAAGTTTGGACTGACACCTCAGTGGGAGGGCTAGCAATGTCCCAGCAGTTATCCCCTACCCACGTTCGAGAAATCGAGCAGTGTTACAGGAGTTTGGGGACATGTTCACTGGGAAACCTGGGTGCACTCACTTGGTGCAGCACAATGTGGATACAGGACCCCAAAGGCCTATTAAGCAGGCCTCTTACAGGGTGCCTGAGAGAATCAAAGAGACTGTGAGGGAGGAGATACAGGAAATGTTGGAACTAGGGGTAATCCAGGAGTCCAGCAATCCCTGAATATCCCCAGTGGTGCTGGTACCAAAGAAGGACAGCAGCACCAGGTTCTGTGTGGACTACAGGAAATTAAACAGTCACACAGAATGAGATGCTTACCCCATGCCTAGGGCAGATGAAGCCCTAGAGCAGCTGGGTGGGGCTAAGTATTTTACCATAATTGATCTTACCAAGGGTTACTAGCAGGTGCCTTTGACGCCCGGTGCTAGAGAGAGGTCAGCCTCTATGACTCCCTTTGGCTTGTATGAGTTCAAAAAGATGCCCTTTGGGATGACAAATGCCCCAGTGACTTTCCAGAGGCTGGTAGATTGTATCCTAGCAGGAGATTTTGCTCTTGCTTACCTAGATGATATTGCCATCTACAGCCATTCCTGGCAACAGTACCTTCAGCATGTCAGCAAGGTGCTGGGCAGACTACAGCAGGCAGGGTTGAACATTAAACCTGGTAAATGTCAAGTGGGTATGGCAGAGGTCTCCTACCTGGGACATAGAGTGGGGAGTGGTAAGATCAGGCCAGAACCTGCCAAAGTAATAGCCATTCAGGCGTGGCCTGCCCCTGTTACCAAAAAACAGGTGAGGGCATTCTTAAGGACAGAAAGTTTGTCACCAGTTATAGTACCATAGCTGCTCCCCTTACAGACCTGACAAGGAAAAAAAGGCCAGATAAGGTGTTGTGGACCCCCAACATGTGAGCAGGCATTCCAGAAGCTTAAAAGGGCTTTGGGAGCCCCCCCCCCTTGTTAGCCAGTCCAGATTACAGCAAATAATTTGTTGTGCAGGTGGATGCTTCAAACCACTGGATGGGTGCTGTACTTAGCCAGGTCTCCCCAGAGGCAGAAAAGCACCCAGGGGTATATCTCTGTCGAAAGCTCCAACCATAGGAAGAATGCTATGCAACTGTAGAAAAGGAATGTCTAACTATAGTGTGGGCACTGCAGAAACGTTAGCCTTACCTGTATGGAAGGAAATTCACTGTAGTTAAAGACCACAATCCCTTAACATGGCTACATCAAGCCATCCAGCAAAATGCCAAGTTACTAAGGTGGAGCCTAGGGTTGCAAGCACATGATATGACAGTGCAACACCACAGTGGGGTTAACAATAACAACACAGATGGGCTCTCAAGACAGGGAATGGGGTAAGGTATTCCCAGATAGGGTCAACCCTATCAAGCAACGTTTCTCAAGGGTCACTTGAAAAACTAGCTTGAGTTTTCGGAGGAGGGGGATGTGATATAGGGACATATTGCCAGCCCAGCTAGCTGGAATTTTGTAAATAGTTCTAGGTCATTTGTGAATACTGATATGATTTATACAGAACTGTATGTTATGCACTGAGCTATAAAATGTAACCACAGCATGCCCTGCTGACTTAGAACAGAAATATATATAAACTATATACCTGTGCAAATGTATGTTTTAACAGTAGAAACTAGAACATAAAAGGGTTAACTTGCAAAACTTCAAGAAAATAAGTTGCTTTACGATTGTGCTATAAAAGTTCTCTCTCAGTTTCAGTGTAGTAAACACAATGTCTAGAGCTAGAATTTTTTTGTATTGTCTTGAAAGAGAAGTAATTACTAGGTTAAAAATGTAAAAGTGTTTGTTTTATGACTTTCAGGATCTGCAAACATCTGAGAGATATGCATTTTTCACACAGATATGTTAAATTCTGTTAATTTCTGTTTTAGCTTGGGAACCAATGTCAGGTGACAAAAACTGATGTCATCCAAGCTAACCCAGCAGTAATACTAGATATTAATTTAAGAACTCTCTGAGACAGAAACTGTGCATTTTGTATTTTGTCTTGGACCTAGCAAGAAGATCCGCTCATCATCACCATCTGCACTTGCCTTGCTGTAAATAAGATTTAGGGCATAGTACATCTTTTAGATATAGATAAGAATATAGTAAAGATTAGTTTAAATGTTTTTGGTATTTATTTGAGAGTGTCCTGCAATGTTATTTTAAAATATCTGCTGTGATTTTGAACTCTGAAGTTACTGGTGTTGATTTACTGAGTATTGTCTTGTTCTTTTAATATTTATTATTAAATATATTTAAACCTATCTTTGTGGCTGATATCTGTGAGCTCTTAGCATACTTGCATATGTATTTGGTGACACTGTACAGGCCAGTCCTAAATAGCCTTGCAAGTCTTGGTCAGACTATCATTTGGATTAATAGCAACATTGCTCAGTAGGATTGGACACCCTTTGTTAAGGGCCTTAAAAGTAGCCGCTAAGGGGTTCTGGTGGCAGTGATAACTACCTTGTAGACTGGGCAGAAGGGGGCATAGCTAGTAAACCTGTGTCAGTCTTTTCCAGGTGTTTGTTTATGTATAAATCAAATCTCAAAGAGTGTGTGTGTGTGTGTGTGTGTGTGTGTGTGTGTGTGTGTGTGTGTGTGTGTGTGTGTGTGTGTGTGTGTGTGTGTGTGTGCACCTCTTATTGGGGAGCTGAAGAAAGAGGGAGAAACCAGCCCAAACTGACTGTGATCTCTGTGTGCTCTTAAGAGAAATTGCGCTTTAATGTGTGTGTACTTCTCATATTGGGGATCTGAAGAAAGAGGGAGAAACCAGCCCAGGCTGACTGTGATCTCTGTGTGCTCTTAAGGGAAATTGCACTTTAATGTGTGTGTACTTGTCATACTCCCAGTGTGTACATCCCCTAGCTGTTGCCAGTGGTGAGGATTGAGGCTCCTTGATTAGTGTACTAGTGCAGGGGTGTCACAGGCCACACTAAAGGACATGTCCAGGTAACTGAAGAGAAGGCACAGAAAAAGGAATATCTGCAGGAAGATACGTAACACAAAAAGCCTGTTTCGTGCAGAATATCGTACTTAAACAGATGGATGAACTATTTTACTACAAGGTAGCAGAAGGAAAAAATAAACAAAAATGCACACATACACATGAACGTCTATATAAAAATGTAAAATAGAAATGATCCATTTCACAAGCACACAAAAACATTCAGAAAAGTATAATGAGCAGATTTAATAAACACACTGACAGGCTGAAAGCACAAAGGCACATATAATGCCCCACACTGTCCTGTAAAACCTACAGTGTGCATGTCCTGCTATGCCTCTATTATCATCTACAGTAAAACAGTTTTCTTCTCACCACCATTTGCAATATCCAATTTATTACAACGTCTTGCAGAGCAAATGGCACTAGTAAAGAAAATATTCGAGAAATAAGGGATCAGTCAAGTGAGTTAGTGGCCTAGGCATTATAGTGCCTGTAGAGTATACACACAGGAGAGGTTTACAGCCCACTAAAGTAGATTTGAGTTTTCCTTTGGTTCATGTGTTCTCTGACTAGTAATGTGGGACTTCACAACAAAAACTCATACAACATCTAAACTATACTCAGTAATGATGCTTTAGCAAAATGTGTAGGATCTAGGGCAGATTCTTCCAGAATACAAAACAGCTACAGTTTCCTAAATAAGCACAGAACAGTTCTGATCTAGGATATAACTAACTTGACAGGAAATGTGTGCCACATAGTCATTTTCATGGACAGTGTGACAGCAACATGACAAAACTGATATACAAGTACTACCAATATCAAGAGATTTTCAATAAGGGTCCTGAAGTGGGTTCTGACTACTGTGTTTACCATCTCTTCTTAGTGTACATCTGACAGAAAATCTCAATAACCATACTTGTGGGAGACACTTATGTCTGGTCCATGTTAGTGTTCTTTATGCCTGGGAGAAAGAGCATTCTCACCACCACCACAGACACCAGGTCTTTTCTTCAACATAATAAAGAAAAAGTACAGTTGTGTACACTTACCATAAATGTAGATGTTCGAGTGTATTTACTGTTGCAGTCATCACACTTGGGTTATCTGCCTGCAGGTAACCCTCAGTCGGCCCGAATACCAGAGTCTTGGGATTTCTGCGTCAGATGCTGTTGCCTCTTCCATGACATCAGGTCATCAGGGGTATAAAACATGCAGCCGATGCCATTACATCAGTTTTTCTTACCCCAGATGTCAGGAGCCCCCAAAATAGGAAGCAATTACATGGTATGGATCACCTCCAGTAAAAAGTAAACACCATTGCCATAATATAAGGCCAAAAAGGAGGATAGGTAGAAAGTATAGAAAAGTCAGGGGGATGGAGGGAGGGTAACCAGGACTGCAACAGTGAATACACTTGAACATCTACATTTATGGTAAGTGTACACAAATGTACTATGTTCTTCGTGTTTCACTGTTGCAGTCATCACACTTGGGTTGATTCCCAAAGCTGAGGAAGGGTGGAGGAAGTCAAAAAGTATTAGGGCTGGATAGCAGGCCTTGTAAGACTGCTGTAGCAAATCCAGCTCTGGATTTAGAAAAGATAGGTAAGTGGTAATGCCTGGTGAAGGTGTGTATTGAACTCCAGGTTGCAGCTTCCAGGATGTCCCTGGTAGGGACTCCCCTCAGAAATGCTGTAGAGGTTGAAGTAGCCTAAGTGGAATGGGTTCTGATTCCCTGTGGGATAGGTTTTCCATGGTGCTTGTAGCAGAAATGGATGCAGTGTGCTATCTATTTGGAAATGGTTTGCTTTGAAATGGCCTTGTCCTCCGCCCCTGTAGCAAAGCTGACTAGCAGCTGGACAGATTTTCTGAACAGTTTAGTCCTGTCAAGGTAGAACCTAAGCTGTCTGTGCATGTCCAAGGAGTGCAGGATCCTTTCTCCTTTATTCTGAGGATTAGGAAAAAAGGTTGGTAAATGGATGGATTGGTTTAAAGCCACATTGAATACCACCTTGGGCATAAATGATGGGTTAGTCCTAAGGGAAACCCTGTCCGCATGGAAGATAATGAAGGGTTCCACAGCCATAAGGGCTTGTAACTCAGACACTCTTCTTGCTGAAGTGATGGCTAGAAGTAGGGCTGTTATCTCAGAGAGGAATTTTAACTCTGCTGTAGCAGCAGGCTCAAAAGGGGGAAGAGTGAGCTTCTCTAGTACAAAGGTAAGGTCCCAGGCAGGAGTGGGAGCTCTCCTCGGGGGTCTTAGATTGTTAACTCCTCTCAGGAACAATTTGACCAGAGGGTGAGAGAAGAGGGGTGACTGAGTACTGTAATGAGCTGAGATGGCAGAGGCATGAATCTTAATAGATGAGAAGGATAGGCCTTTGTGGAGCAGCTCTGCTAGATAATCTAGGATTTGACGTAAGGTGGGCACGGCTGTGTCCTTTCCCTGAGACTGGCCCCAAGAACAGTATCTTTTCCACTTTTCTGAATAGGATTTCCTAGTACTAGGCCTCCTGGCCTCATGGATGACATCCAGCACCTGTTTGCTAAGGGTTGCTGGTGATGTATTCAGGGAATAAGCCAGGCTGCTAGGTTCAGGGTTTGCAGCTGAGGATGCAAAATCTGGCCCTCCTGCTGGGACAGCAAAGAGGGGGTCTGATGCAAGTGCCACGGTAGCACTGTTGTCAGACTGCATAAAAGTGGGTACCAGTGCTGGTGTGGCCAGTCTGGTGCAATAAGGACTGTCCTTGGCCTGTCCTGTTTGATCTTGAGTAGTACTTTCGAGAGGAGGGTCAGAGGGGAAAGGCATAGATTGAGAGGTTTTCCCATGTAAAGGATAGGGCATCCACTTTCCACACTTGGCTGTGGGGAATTCTGGTGCAAAGGTTGCTCAATTGATGGTTCTGGGAGGAAGCAAAGAGGTCCACCTCTGGTATCCCCCACCTATGGATTAGAAGCTTGAATGAATTGGGTTCCAGTTTCCATTTGTGCTGGTCCATTAGATTTCTGCTTAAGTTGTCTGCCAGTGAATGCTGTTTGCCTGGCAGGAAATGAGCTTGCAGGTGCACTTGGTTGTTCATGGCTGTGTTCCACAGAGTCATGGCTAAACTGCAGAGTGGGTAGGAATGAGATCCCCCTTGCTTGTTTATGTACCACATGACTATGGTGTTGTCTGTCTTTATCAGGAGTTGTCCTGGAAGGATAAGGTATTTGAAGGCTGTCAGAGTATTCTGTACAGCTAACATTTCTTTTTGACTGATGTGCAGGTGCATTTGTCCTGGGCTCCATTTGCCTTGAATGCATTTGCCTGCCATGTGAGCCCCCCATTCATAGTCTGATGCGTCTATTGTGAGGGTTTGGGCGGTGGGGAGTTGAGTGAAAGGGAGTCCCTTGTTGTGGTTGCAGGCCTCTGCCCACCAAAGGAACTCTGTCCTTAGACAAGGAATGATCGGAATCACTGTCTCTAGGTCCTGAGAATGTTGACACCAGAGACTTTTTAAGTACCATTGAAGTTTCCTCATATGCAGTCTTGCATATGGAATTAGGAGAATGCATGAGGCCATGAACCCTAGGGCTTGCAGTATTTTTCTTGCAGATAGCTGGGTTTGGGTGGCCAGTAGTTTGAAGTAATTTGTCAAATAAACATGCTTTTCTGGAGTGAGGAATGCCATCTGGGAAGTTGTGTTCAAGCTTGCTCCCAGGAATACAATTTCTTGGCTGGGTACCAGATGTTACTTCTTTTCATTGATGGTACACCCCAGAGAAATTAGGAGTCCCTTCACAAATGTCAGGTCCTAAAGTAGCAATTCCTGACTATCTGCCTGAATCAGACAATCATCCAAGTATGGGTAAATTTGAATGTTTCTCTGCCTGCAGTATGCAATGGCTGCAGCCAAGCACTTTGTGAATACCCTGGGCACAGTAGATAAGCCAAAGGGAAGTGCAGAGAAATGTTTAAGACCCAATGGTCCTGGGTAACGTATTCCCAGTTTTTTGCATGCAGAGCGAGTTTTCCTCCTAGGGGTGCAAGTACTTGAGCATGGCTGGGAAGGATGCAGGAGAAGTCATTGTGAACTTTTTTCCATAAGAGGGTGGCTTACCACTCCCTGCTTTTGAGGTGGGAGCATTCCATTGTTTAGATCTGTGCATACTCTGAGACTGTAGTCTTTGTGGTCTGTTGCCCCTGGGTTTGGACTGAAAAAGCCTAGGAGGGACTGGAAAGGACCAGTTCTTCGAAGGCCACTGCCTTCTGAATCTAAGTGGTTGTACCTGTAAGAAATCTTTAACAGTTTACACAGATTTAGATTTTTCCTCCATCTTTTTAAGAACTTTTTCTGCTTTTGTGCCAAACAAACATTCTTGATGTAATGGAGCATCTAGTAATTTTGCTTTGACATGGTCTGGCAAGATTTGCTCCTTCAGCTAAGCATGCCTTCTTAGAACAGACCCAGTGACAGCCGCCCTGCAAGATACTTCTAAGGCATCAAAATCACACTGCAAGGTATGTTTACCAACTTGGTTAGCAGAATGCATTAACTCTTGCAAATCTTTAATTTCTGCACAATCAGGAATCAACAACATTTTTTGTTTAATTAGTTCCATAATATGCTGCTAGTACTTCAACATGTGAAAAGTACATTTGTGTACCTACCATAAATGTAGATGTTCGAGTGTATTCACTGTTGCAGTCATTACTCTTGGGTTATCCTGCTGACAGGCTACCCGCAGTCGGCCTGAATTCCAAAGTCCTGGTCCAGCGTCGGTTGCTGTCGCCTCTTCCCTGAAGTCAGTGCACCACGGGTATAAAAGATGCAGCCAACGCCATTTTCTTCAGTTTTTCTTGTCCCAGATGTCAGATGCCCCCAAAAGGGTAGGCTAAATAGATTATGCCAATAAACATGCATGCACTAAAGTAAACATTTCCTTCATCTACAAGCAAATAGGTTGTATAGAAAAGAGAAGTACAGATAAGACCCAGCAAATGAAAGGGGGGTGGTGGGAGGGTAACCTGGACTGCAACAGTGAATACACTCGAACATCTACATTTATGGTAGGTACACAACTGTACTATGTTCATCGTGTTTCACTGTCATTACTCTTGGGTTGAATCCCAAAGCTGAGGATGGGTGGCTGGGCTAAATAGGATTAGGAGAGGCTATGAGGCCCTGCAGAACTGCAGTGGCAAAGCCTGCTCTGGATTTAGAGTAGAGAGGTAAGTGGTAGTGCTTTGTAAAAGTGTGCACTGAACTCCAAGTTGCAGCCTCTAAAATGTCTTTGGTTGGTACTCCTCTAAGGAAGGCTGCTGAAGTGGCTGCTGCTCTGGTAGAATGTGGCCTAATGCCCTTAGGCACTAATTTGCCATGTTGTGAGTAGCAGAAATGAATGCAATGGCCTAGCCATTTTGAAATAGTCTGTTTTGAGATAGCCTTTCCTTGTGATCCTGCAGTATATGCCACTAAAGGTTGCTCAGTCTTTCTGAAAGCTTTAGTTCTGTCCAAGTCGAAGCGTAGCTGTCTGTGTATGTCCAAAGAATGCAGAAGTCTCTCACCTTTGTTCTGTGGGTTTGGATAAAAAGTAGGCAAGTGAATGGTTTGGTTAAGGGCCACAATGGACACCACCTTAGGCATAGATGTAGGGTTCGTCCTCAGAGAAACCCTGCCTGGATGGAAGATGATAAAGGGTTCCACAGCCATGAGTGCCTGTAACTCCGAGACTCATCTTGCGGAGGTTATTGCTAGGAGCAGAGCTGTTTTCCAGGATAGGAATTTTATATCAGCTGTTGAGGCTGGCTCAAAGGGAGGCAGTGGGAGTTTTTCCAAGACATAATTAAGGTCCCACGCAGGTATTGGTGCTCTCCTTGGAGGTCTTATGTTTTTGGCCCCTCTGAGGTACTGCCTTATTAACGGATGGGAAAAGATAGGTGGTTCCGTATTGTAATGGGCTGAAATGGCAGAGGCATGAATCTTAATTGATGAAAATTATAGGCCTTTGTCTAGCATCTCAGTTAAGTATTGTAAAATCTGAGGAATATTTGGTACAAACGTGTCAACTCCTTGTTCCTGGTTCCAAGCACAGAATCTCTTCCATTTGTCTGCATAAAATTTTCTGGTACTGGGCCTCCAAGATAACATCCATTACAGCTTTGGAAACAGGAGTGTTCTGAATGGCTACATTATCTGCCATGCTGCCAGATTTAAGGTCCTGAGTTGGCAGTGCAGGATCTGATTGTTTTGTTGGGTCAGTAAGTGAGAAGTTTGAGGCAGTGTCCAGGCTGGACCTTGAGACAAGCTCTTTAGGATTGGGTACCAGTGCTGGCATGGCCAGTCTGGGGCAATCATCACTTTTGGCTTCTCTTGTCTGACCTTTAGGAGTACCCTGGGGAGGAGAGAGGCAGTGGAGGAAAGGCATATACTGTTAGGTTTTTCCAGCTGAAGGATAGGGCATCCACTTTCCATGCTTGCTTGTGATAAATCCTTGTGCAGAATCTCCGTAGTTGGCAGTTGTGAGGGGAGGCAAATAGATCTATGTCTGGGCATCCTCATTTCCTTGTTATCATGCTGAAGCCTTGTGGATCCAGTTTCCACTTGTGGGGGTCCATGAGGTTTCTGCTTAGTTCATCTGCCAGAGTATTTATTTTTCCTGGCAGGAATTGTGCTTGCAGGTGAACTTGATAGGTCAATGCTGTGTCCCACAAAGTCATGGCTTGTCTGCAGAGGGGGTAGGAATGTGTGCCTCCCTGCTTGTTTATGTTCCACATTACTGTAGTATTGTCCGTCTTTATCAGTAGTTGTCCTGAATGAAGTAGATTCTTGAAAGCTGTCAGGGCATTTGAACAGCTTGCATCTATTTTTGATTGATATCAAGATGCTTCTGGCTTGCGGTCCATGTGCCCTGAATACATTCTCCTGCCATGTGGGCCCCCCAGGTATAGTCTGATGCATCCGTTGTTAGTGTCTGGCTGGCTGTGGGTAAAGTGAATGGCTGTCCCTTGTTGTGGTGTCAGGCCTGTGCCATCGAAACTCCTGCTGCAGGCAGGGAATGAGGGTAATTAATGTTTCCAGGCTGTGGCAATGTTGAGTCCAAACACTTTTTAGATACCATTGTAGTTTCCTCATATGCAGTCTGGCATATGGAATTAGCAGAATGCAGGATGCCATGAAGCACAAAGCCTGCAGAATTTTTCTTGCAGATAACTGGGTCTATGTCGCCAACATTTTGAAGTAAGAAGTCAGTTGCCTTTGTTTGTCTGGCGTGAGATAAGCAATCTGCGCAGTTGTATTTAAGCTTGCACCCAGGAATATTATCTCTTGAGAGGGTACTAGTTTTGATTTCTTTTTGTTTACTGTGTACCCTAGGCAAATTAGTAATCTTTTTACAAACGCCAGATGCTTTAGACGAATGTCTTTGCTTTCTGCTTGAATAAGGCAGTCGTCCAAGTAAGGATATATTTGAATTCCTCTTTGTCTGCAAAACGCAATTACTGGTGCCAGGCATTTTGTGAAGACTCTGGGCACAGTAGATAAGCCAAAGGGCAGTGCAGAGAATTGGTAGTTCATTGAGCCAGCTATGAATCTGAGGTATCTTCTGCAAGATTGTCTGATAGGGACATACAGGTATGCCTCTTTTAGGTCCAAAGTTACGAGCCAAGACTTCTTGCCCAGCATGGGCAGTAGCTACTGCAGAGTCAACATTTTGAATTTTGGAACGTCCAGAAATGTGTTTAGAATAGACAGGTCCAGTATTGGTCTCCAGGCTTTGTCTTTTCTGGGCACCAAGAAAAGTCTTGAGTAAAATCCTTGTCCCTGCTCTTGTTGTGATACCCTTTGAATGGCCCTCATGTCCATGAGGGCTGAAACTTGCTTTTGTGCCTCTGCCCATTTATTGTGTGGCAGGTCTGGCATACCTTTTTGCCCTTGGCAGGGTGTGAAAGTAGAACCTGTAGCCCTGAGACACTATGTTCAAGACCCATTTGTCCTGGGTAATCATGTGCCAATTTGGTGAAAAAGGGCCAGTTTTCCCCCTAAGAGGGCTGCCAAAAGATAAGTGCTTGGTTCTGGCAGAGGAAAGTCATTGGGACTGTTTCCTGTACGGTTGTGATTTGTCTTCTCCACTTTTGGAGGTAGAAGCACCCCATTGTTTAGGCCTGTATGAGCCTTAGGGCTGGGATCTGCCTCTGGGGCATCTGTAGCTGCCTCTTTGTGGCCTGTCTGACACTGGAAAGGACCAATTCTTTGTAGGACAGTTCCTGCTAAATCTGGGTGGCTGTACCTGTAGGGAATCCTTAACTGTCTGCATGGATTTCACTTTATCCTCCATTTTCTTCAACACCTCTTCTGCCTTAACACCAAACAAAGTATCATGCTGTAATGGAGCATCCAATAATTTTGCTTTAACATGATCAGGCAGATTCTGTTCCTTTAACCAAGCATGCCTTCTAATGACAGAACCTGTAACAGCGGCCCTGCAAGAAGCCTCCAGTGAATCAAAACCACATTGCAAAGTATGCTTTCCCACTTGTTCAGCTGCATGCAATAAATCCTGCATTTCCTTGTTATCAGAACATTCAGAATTTGTCAACATTTTCTGTTTAAGCAGTGACATTAAGTATTGTTGATATTTAAGCATATGAAACTGACAATTTAAAGCCCTTACAGCCAAGGTAGCAGGTGTAAACTTTTTCCCCCATCTGTCCAGTGCCCTGGAATCCCTATCAGAGAGGACAGGGTTTTTTTTTGCAGTGGAAGCCTTGACCCCTTTGGGACCCTGAGAAATAGTTTCTGGGTCAGCAGCAGGGTTTTTATATAGAAGTTTATGAGAGTCTGGAACCCTGTAGTATCTGTCTGGCTTAGCAGGTGCAGGGGGTAAAGAGTCAGGAGACAGGCTGGACTCTAAAAATACATCATCTACACTGTCTAGAACAGGTGGAATAGCAAGAGGTCTGTGCTGAGGTAGTAAAAGAAAGTCTCTGAGCCTTTTCTTTGCTTCTGAGTAATCTTGGCTCTCCCAGTGAAAATGCTTCCTCATGGTATGCAGGGTTTCCCCAAAAGAATAATCCTCAGGAGGAGAGGCTGAAGGGATATATTCTTCAGCATCAGAATCCTCATAGGGAGGAAAAGAGTATCCCTGTTCAGAAGAGGAATCAGAGGAAATTGAAACCTGATCAGAAGAGTCATATTCTGTCTCTTGCCTAGGCCTCATATCAGGAGGGGGATGGGAACCCCTGATCAAAGTAATTAGGTCTTCGGCCATTTTAAGCATCTGTTTCTTAGGCATGGAAGTCTATCCAGGAGAATGCTGTACTTATTTCTTTGTCTTTAGAGCTGTTTTAGTCTTTGAAGCTGAGGTTGGCTTGACATATAATTGTGTAGGTCTGAAAACACCCTCAGAAGCCGATGCCTGCTCAGCGGCTCTGAACCCATCTGAGGGAATATTTTCCGAGAGTCCAATACCTTGAGTATCCAGAGGCCTAGTCGGCTCCACGTGGGAGTCGGAAGCGGCCTGTGGCTCTGAGGTAGTGGGCGTCAGGGGCTGCGAAAGCACCTCACTGAGAACCAGCGACTGGCCTAGCGGGAGCCTCGTCGTTGGTTTGGACCTTGGATGCCTGTCCTTTTCCTTTTCCTTGCGCTTTTTATAAACTCCGGTCGTCGGCTGTTCTGACGGCATTATATAATTAAACCTTCGGCCAAAGTAATGAAAGGCAAAATCGTACCGACACTTAATAGTGCATTGGTTAAATCTAGCACAAAACCGACAGCTAACAATGTCGTGATCACGGCCTAGGCAAGGAATGCAGTAAGAATGAAAATCCTTATGAGGTATTTGTTTCCCACAAGCAATACAATTGTTAACTTTTTCTGACATTGGTCTGGAGCAAGAAAAAAGTTTCCCCAATGGGGTACTTAGCTTTAATGAAGACTTCGGATCTGAAATTCGATTCTGAAAATCTCAGGAGTCGGCCGACCGGCACTTGCGAACTGCTTTTGCTTCGGGCACCGCGCGGCAAGAAAGACTGAAGAAATGGCGTTGGCTGCATCTTTTATACCCCTGGCGCACTGACGTCAGGGAAGAGGCGACAGCAACCAACGCCAGACCAGGACTTTGGAATTCAGGCTGATTGCGGGTAGCCTGCCAGCAGGATAACCCAAGAGTAATGACTGCAACAGTGAAACACGATGAACACCTGGCAATTTAAAGCCCTGATGGCAAGAGTTGCAGAGGTATACACCTTCTTACCCCATCTGTCTAAAGCCCTAGAATCCCTGTCTGAAGGAGTAGGGGTTTTGGATGCAGTAGCCTTAATACCGTTAGGTCCCTGGGAAATGGTCTCTGGATCTGCAGTAGGATTTTTAAAGAGAAATATGTGAGAGTCAGGTACTCTGTAGTACCCGTCAGGCTTTCTAGGAGCTGGAGGTAGTATCAGGGCAAAATTATTGGATGCTCCATTACAGCATAATACTTTGTTTGGTGTTAAGGCAGAAGAGGTGTTGAAGAAAATGGAGGATAAAGCGAAATCCATGCAGACATGAAGACATCATCTACAATATCCAGGACAGGGTGTATAGCTAGAGGCCTGTGCTGAGGCAAGTCTAAAAATTCACTGAGTCTCTTTTTTGACTGAGGGTAGTCCTGGCATTCCCTCCAGAAATGCTCTCTTAGGGTATGCAAGGTTTCACCGAAAGAAAAGTCCTCTGGAGGGGAGGCAGAAGGAATGGAATCCTCTGCATCTGAATCCTCATAGGTGGATAAGGGCATGTCCTGGTAATCAGAGGGGTCAGAGTCATCGGACTCATGGTCTGTAGAATTAGAAGGAAAATCAGTTCTTTGTCTTTTAGAGGGGGAGGCTGGCTTTCCCTAATTAAAGTAATAAGGTCTTCAGGCATTCTAAGCATTTGTTTCTGAGGAATGGGAGCTTGAGAATGTGCTTTGGTCATCAGTTTCCTAGGCGTGGTGCAAACTCTGGGCCTGAGAAATTCGGTAGTTTTAATCAAAAACGAAGTAGTCGGTTTAATACGAACATCGGAAGGTCAGAATACACCCTCAAAAGCCAGTGTCTGCACAGCGGCTCCGGACCCATCCAAGGCAGAGACATCCACAGGTTCCACAGTCGAAGAAGCATCTCGCAGCATACCGGACTCTGTAGAGGCCTGCGAATCTGTAGAAGCGGGTATCAGGGGCTGCAAAAGCACCTCACTGAGTACCGGCAAACTGGCGACTAGCTTAACGGAAGTGTTGTCGGCAGTTTTGGACGTATGCAGTCTGTGTCTGTCTTTATCCTTACGTTTTTTCAGAAGATCGGTAGTCGTATGGCTTAACGAAGCCATTTCGGAATACGGAGAATGAGAGCGAAAGAATTTAGTGACTAAGATAGCCCAATGATGAATAGTTCGGGTGTTGAACAAGGCACAAAACTGACAGTGAGGAACGTTGTGGTCTTGGCCTAAACAGGTGACACAGTAATAATAAAAATCTCTGTAAGGTATTTGCTTTCCACAGGCAAGACAATTGTTAACTTTTTCTGACATCGGTTAGAGCAATACAAAAGGATCCCCCAATGGGGTAACTTAGCTTTAGAAGACTTCAGGTTTGAAACTCGAAAAATGAAAACTGCAGGTAGCGGCCGACCGGCACTTGCAAACTGCTTCTGCTTCGGGCTCCCGCATGGCAAGAAAAGCTGATGTAATGAAATTGGCTGAATGTTTTATACCCCTAACGACCTGACGTCATGGAAGAGGCAACAGCATCTGACGCAGAAATCCCAAGACTCTGGTATTCGGGCTGACTGAGGGTTTCCTGCAGGCAGATAACCCAAGTGTGATGACTGCAACAGTGAAACATGAAGAACATCAGCCCAGACAACCTGCATTCGATTAGCAGCAAAAGTACTGGGTGTACTGGCTGCTTGCAATGGTCAGGCTGGCTTGAGCTGTCAACACAGGTGCTCCAATCTGCACAACCAAAGAAAGGAGTAGCCATGTATAAAAGCAGGCATGCCTCCTCCTCCTCCCAAGTAGGCAGCAAATCAAGTCATTAAGGCACCTTAGGAGGAATGGGCAGACCATTCCCGAAGTTCACATGCTCCCTGCCAAATGTCTCCTGCAAGAAGGGGAACAACTGACATTATCAGGCTTCCCAGGCAGCAATAAATGAGCTGTAAGGCTTTCACCTAGCCCTGATGAAATGAATGGGCAGACTGAGTAAGCAGAGAAGCCACTGGGCAGGCCTTAGGGAGATGTGGTTGGAAGAAAGAAAACATTACCAGGAAGCTTCAGTGCTTTATAACTATTCACTAGAAAATTAGGTCACTATTTATCAAGGAAGAAATAAAATCTCAAAGTTCAAACAGTTAAGAAAACAAGTACAAAAATGACCTGTTAAAAAAAACCTTATTAAATAAGGTCTTTTTTGAGGATTTACTGACAAGATGAACAATCACCTATCTGTAATATGTTACTCTGAGAATACACCCAATTGGAGTCTATCGTGTCACACCATCAATCAATTCATAAATAAAATGGAGAAAGAAGCAAGCAATTTGACACAAAATGCCCTGTAAGGCATCTCTGGCAAAAGATGCTACCCTGCACTGAAGATACTTTTAAAAATAAGAAGAGATGATCATATGACTGCAATGCAAATACCTGCCATGGTCACATTCTTAAAAAAGACAACTACCTCTCTAGAGGAATGTCGTTTAGTGTATTAGAGAGAGGCCATGTCTAGCTCTGAATATTAAAAATTATACAGACAACCAGCTGCTTAGTGTCTGGTCATTGGGAAACGTAATTTCTTCTACCTAAAGCAAAAAGCAAAAAAAAAAAAAAAACAGGTAAGAGTCACAAAGACTGCTCCCTTTTGTAAAGCAGAATGAAAGTTGCAAGTGAATGTCAGTATATATCAAACACTAACTTGTGTCCTGCACCTCCAAGAAAAGAATGCACAAACTCATTAAGGAGACATTATAAACCACTTTCATAAAGAAATGAAGATAAGTCCTTAAGGAGAAGAATGCCAGATGAGAAACAGCATAATGGCACATATAATAAACAGCAACATAAAATAATGCTATTTACATATAATAGGTGGCTCAGTGGTGCAGTGGTTAACATTGTCACCTCACAGCAAAAGGCGCCCTGGTTTGATTCTCAGCTAGGGTATATTCTATGTAGAGTCTGCATGTCCTCCCTGCGTTCACATGGGTTTCCTCTGGGTACTCCTGTTTCCTCCCACATTCCAAAGACATGCCTCTGGAGCGTTTCTCCCCAGGCTTCTGCTGAAAACAGGTTCTGTCCTAGTCAGACTTTCCCGGTCCACAAATGTTAAATAAATAAACAAATAAATAAGTAGCAGAACAGCATAATGCTCTTTACATATAACAGGTAGCGCAGTTCCAAAATGCTTTCAGCAGATAGCAGATGAAATATTAGGCTATTCAGGAGAGAACTCACAAAGAAGCGAGCTAAAAATTATGTAAAAATCCTTCAGTTATAACATTCCAGTCTCCAAGAAAACATGCATTTTTGATAGGGAATTTAAACAGGAGACATCTCCCCGAAACTGTTCTGCTGTAATCTGATGATCTCTAGGCTTTGTCTCTTGGGTCTCAGAAAGTTGAAAGCCAGAAGCATGTACCTTCCCAACAAGATAACTCAGACCAAAATGAAAAGATTGGTGAACCAGGCAAATTGTGGTTACAAGTAGGAGGTGCGACACTATGCTTTCAAGGAAAAATTATATCTTCTAGCAAACTCCAGTAGAAGGCTTTTGTGTGTATCAAAGTCTCCAAAATCCTTTCCTAAAGGGAGAAAAAATAAAATCTCAAGTCACAAACTAATGACTTGAGGCAGTCATTATAGGGTGTATCGTTTAGGCCTTGTATGCTTTTAGTAAGGTATCTCTGTGATCGTTATAGTTGCTGCATGTGTCTAGACAAGTACATGCCAAAGGTTGCATCATACTCAATGACTGGCCTAATGAGCAGGGAGTAAAGGAGAACAATGACCTCTCTACATCTACTTGTAATCCCTTTGTTTATAAGCAGCACAATATAGAAGGATTTCCTTACAACAGTGGACACATGCTGGTCAAAGGTTAGGTCACTGTCCACATAAATTCACAAATTCCAAACAACTTGATGTATTATCAGTGTGGTAGTTCCACAGAGTAGAAAACTTTCCAAAGAATACTGTAATGGAATTGCTCATACTTAGTTTCAGTCCATCATTTTAGCACAGTTATTTACAAACCTTCCTGCACAGTGGCTAAAGCATTTGGGAATTCAATAACTGCTCCTACCTTGCAAATCATTTGCAGACTTAATCAGCCAGAGCTCTTCCATACTGGCTTTTACCTAAGAGACGTAGATGCCAAACAGGAGAGATCCCAGCACTAAACCCTTGGTGACTCCACTAGTGACTGGTCTGTTTCTGGAGGAAGCTTCCCATATTTTGATCCCCTGCATCCTATCTGTGAACCAGTTGACAATCCAGCAGGTAACATTGTTGGGTATTCCCAGCTTATTTAGTTTTCCTACTATGCCCAAGGTGGGGGAGTGTGTCAAAAGCCTTGGCCAGGTCAAGGTATATAGTGTGTACCATTTTACATTCATCTACTGCTTTGGTGATCTCTACAAAGAAGTCCACCAGGATGAGTAAGTATGACTTGTCCTTGACGAATCCAAACTGAGATTGGGCCAGTGTTTGGAAGGTCCCTATCTCCTCATCAATTAGATCCATAAATATTTTCCATGACTTTGCATATACGGCTGGTTAGACTTATGAGTCTGTAATTCACTGGGTCTATAGAAAGTTCTCTCTTATGCAGGGGAATGACTGTAGTTATGCTCCAGTCACCTGACACAAAACCTGTATGTAAGCTAAGGCTGAACACTGTTGTCAATGGAGTGGCTACATCAAGCTTCATGTTATTTCAGATGCATCCTGGGATATTTTCAGGACCCATCACTGCAGTATTTTTAACTTTTGATAGTGTCTTCAGGACTTGGTCTTGTGTGTTAGCTGGAGGGGAGTCGGTTTCAGGTATATCTTGTGGGCCAGACGGAGGGGAGAGAGGAGTAAAATTTGAACTGAATTTAACAATCAGTAGGTTAGCTACATCTTTAGTCTCGGTGTAGGTAACATCATTCACAACCAGCTCAGCATACTGCTGTGTTGTGCTTCTGAGATTACGAAAATAACTAAAACAGGCCTTGTGATTGTATTTGGCTTGGGTGGCTGATTTTGCCTCAAACTTGGCTTTGGTGGATTTTATTAAGCTCTTAAGTTGTTTGCTTTATTTCAATGATGAGGACTCTATCAATCTGAGAATTACTCTTCATACTTTTGGTCAAAATTATCTTCCTTTTATTGTAAAGCTGGTTGAGATTATGGTTCCACGGGGGTGGGGGTTGTGTATGAGATTCTGTGTATTCAGTAGAGTTAACTGGGTATGGTCAGGATTTGAAGCTTGCCAATGTATCACTTAGGAGAGGCAGTTTGTCACAGAGAAATTTCTGAAGGCACCTAGGCTGAAAGGGGTCTCTGCTTTCAATTTTATTTTGAAGGCAATGGCTTTATAGTCAGACTCAGCAAGTGATGAAGGTATGCAAGGGATGGCACAACATGCCCCTATGGATCTCTTAAAGTACTTCTTCACACGGGTGGCTGAAAACACCCAGAATGCACTACTGGTGGACAGGGAATTCATAATGGTATTCAAGAGGCCATGGGACAGGTACAAAGGATTGAAAGGGAAGGAAAGTATGTAGGGGAGCTATCATTTTAAATGCACAAAAAGGGGCAGAATGAACAAAGTTCTCAATATTTGCATTTTTTTCTGTCAAGCAAATGTAATGGAATGTACTGTAATGTAATGATTTTTCACACCTGACTAAATTGCCTAATGACAGTATTCTGGGCAGGGCTCACTAAAGATTCAATTTTAGCGACATCACAGAAAAAGTCATTAGCATCTAGCTATGCATGAGGGCTACTGGGAACAGCTGTGTGGCACTGTTACCTCCATTGCTGTGATACATTTGGTAAGATCACTGAGAGGCATGAAGATAGGCCAATGTGGAGCAATTTATGCTGAAAGACTTACAATATCACAGCTAAGTGTAGGAACCTAATATGTTTCAACAACACCTTGATGTGCCAAGAGGTAAGCCGGTATGTTTATCAAGCAAATCCAACAACCTTCTGACAGCATAAACAAAGATGGCCCACTTGTTTTTTTTTTATTAATTTGATAATTGGGTGACCTCTTCCTTTAGTATGTGAGAGTGCTGTACGGTTAAGACATTCAGAGCTAAAAGGTTCAGTGAAGGTGGAGGGAATCAAACTCAGGACCACAGGATGAAATTCATTATTTTATTTATTTGTGTTTTATCTGACATAACTGTACTGTGCAAATAGGGAAACTGAGATCTATGTGGTGGGGATCCTCCAAAGTAAACATGCTCATATGTTGTACTGTAAAAAGAAATTATTTAACAAGGTGAATGCAACTCAGATAAATTACAGTACAGTAAACGAGCATCATGTCAGAAATACACATTTCTACTTTACGTATCAATTATAACTCAGATCAAGAACAGGTTAGTAAAAAAAAACAGTTCATACATGCAGTTGGTGATTAAGTGCACCTTGGGCCCTGAGCTGTTTTCAGTCAACGAGCCCCCTCCCACCACAGTTGTTTTTAGGGCCATCCTTAAATGCACACATTTTTTTAGATCACTTTCTTAATTATTCACTTACCCAACTTGTTTAAAATTACATCTATTGATTATTAAAGCAGCATTCATTTAACTTATTTATTTATCTTTTGTTGACAGGGTTAGTACCACAAAGCTAACAGCCTCTTTACAAAGAAGACCCAAGTTGGTATTTATACTTCAAGGGGAAATTTAGCTAGAGTATCAGGGAACATCCCCTATTCCTTCGATAGGTGCAATGGGATCTTTTACATCCACTTGAGCTACCACTAAAGCAAGCAGATGCAGCCTAGTTTAATGTCTCATCCAAAGGAGAGAACGCTCAGGAGTGCAGCACTCCCATAAGCTGCACTGCAGTGTCAGCAATCAGTTTATTCACTTTAATATAATTATCTTTAACATTTTCAGCAAGAAATTAAATAAAATTCACTAATCGATAAGACAATTACTACTTCAGAACATTTTTACCATAAATAGTCACAGAAACTGCTGTCATTAAAAGCCATCAGTGCAAAAAGAGGTGAGACAAAGGATAAACGGCAATAATTACTGATATATGCAAATGATGGATTTAATATAAAGAGTTTAAGGACAATTTGCCTAATTTGATACAGAGGTTGAATGGCAAATCTGTAAAGTTTCAAAGCTGTACACTGCTTAATTCAAGCTGCTTTGTACAGCTCCAGTTTTAATAACAAAATAAAGCACAAAACTATGAAGTGATACCTATAAACTGTCTGCCACTTCAGGCAGTAATACAAAGAATGCAAATGCAATACAAAGTGATATTTTTGCAACCACCTTGCTTTAAAAACTCCATCTGGCAATATTATTGACATAATACGTCTGAACTGCAGCTATTACTTTGTCATACAGCACATCATATAGCATCTCATTCACACCACCCAATGCATTGGAAGTGACACCTGTAGCAACTGACATGTATTCCTGGACTCCAGAGTATATTTTGAAAAATAAAATTGCATAAAAAACACAAGCCAAACAAATAAAAATATATTGTGAACTGTGAATTCTATTGAAAAAGGTCTAAGCCGCCCCAGTAGGTACTTTAAAACATGGTAGGCAGATAGGTCACAGACAAGGTTCATCATGAAAAAATGCAAGGTTATATGTTTTCATTTGAAATGATTGATGGACATATTAATGATAATATTTTTTTATGTTATAATGTCACCTTAGTCAAATTTTGCAGTACAAAATGCCAGAATGCTAGCAAAGGACAAGAGAATGCAGGGGTGTTTAGCCAAGAATGCAGACTCCAAAAATACAGATGCTCTCTTCTCAGTTTATAGTGTGCTGCTGAGACTTTTTGGAGGTCTCACGAGAGGAGGAATGTCAAGCTGGTAATAAGTACGTTACACTCAGCCAAATGCGAAATTGAAAGGGAGACCTAAAGTTAGAGGAAAAGTACAGAATAAGGACCTTATACAGTGGATTAACAAGGAAAACTGCAAAGTAAGTACATACTGCACCAGTTATATCAGGTAGGTAGTGCAGAGTTTAAAAAAAGGACAGTACAACAAAATAAAGGGAACAGTAAAAACTAGAAGAGGAAAGTTTATAGTGAAGAGTAGGAAAGAGAAAGTGGCAAAGTCTTACAATGTGCAGTCAGAGAGATGGGTGATTTGGATGCAAACAGAGGCTGACATAGATGGAACAAAAAGACTGTAGGGTGAAGGTTGGCAAGGTAGCTGCACAAGGCTAGCTGCAATACTTCTGGTAGCTATTTGGCTAAAGATATTTTATAATAATGTGATTAGGTTTTGCGGAAACAAAAACAGCCAGTAGAAAAAAAAGAGAAATTTTATTCTTTAAGCAGTTGTTGTGAATGGCTTTCGAATACTGTGTGCAATTTCAGTAGGCTTATGAACAGAGAAGAATGAAAAAAGAATCATATTAAAAACTACAAGAAATGGACTGCAGTCTGTGGAAGAAGTAATGAAAACATAAAAGTAAAATAATTAAAACAAATAGAAATGCTGATTGCACTGCTTTAAAATAAGTATGTCAACACAGACAATGCCATGTAATGAACTGGCAAGATAGTAAGCTTTGGAGAGATGCATGTTTCTTGTTAAGCAAAAAGAAACAACTAGTACAGGAGTTATAGCTTTTGTGGGACTCACTAATAAACCCTATGACATTTCTAAAAGCTTACAAAAAATGGGATGCAAAACTCTTGCTCCAGTAACAACTTCTAATATTATTTCTTCTTGTTCGATTTTCCATATCATCAAGCTTTTCTAGTAAATATGTATTCTGTTGAAGTAATAATTCAGTTTGTTGTTCTTCTATTTGGACTCTAGTGTCAATGTCACTTAATGACTGTTCAATAAGTGATATCTGCCCTTTCTGCTGTGTAAACATTTCTTGAAGCTGTTCCAGTTGTTGTGAGCACTTTTCTTTAAAAGTATCTATTTTATTGTCCATCTTGTCGATTTTTATTGTAAGTTCCTGTATATTTGTAATGAGAGACTGCAGGTCTTTTTTGAGAGAAGAGTCTTGTGCTGTATTCCTTAGATGACTCATGCTGTAAAGCTGATATTGGTGCTGATTTTCCAGTAATTAATTTGACAGGAATTATTCAAGTTCTGACAATAAATTTTTTCTTATAGATGCTCAGAGTCAAGGGCGCCCGCAGGCAGGTGCAAGGGGGTGCACTTGCACCCCCCTGGAATCGGCTACGGCTAGATAATTAAAAAAAAAAAGTTTTTTTTTTTTTTTTTACGCACATTCTCCTTTAAGAAGGAGTCCAAATAGTCCAGTCGCAGGCGTGCTGACATCATCGTGAGCGGGAACTCACACAGGCGGGACCTAGCAAGCGGCAGCACTTTCAGGAAGAGAAGATGGGAGCGGGACCTGACACTTAGGTGTGTGAAACGGAAGATGGGAGCGGGACCGGACACTTAGCAAGCGGCAGCTGAAACGAACGGAAGGAAGGAAGATGGGGCACTTTCAGGTAGTGTGTGTGTGGAAATGAACGGAAGGAAGATGGGGCATTGTGTGTGTGTGTGTGTGTGTGTGTGTGTGTGTGTGTGTGTGTGTGTGTGTGTGTGTGTGTGTGTGTGTGTGTGTGTGTGTGTAAAATGCCCCAGGTGTACATGGTGGTGGGTAGTGAATAAGGCTTGAACCCTGTACCTTGGGCCCAAGTGGCAAGAGCCTGAATTCCCTACCCACCACCATTTGTGAAAATGTTGCAGGATTTTTCTCTCATACTTTTTCTGTTCCTCATAAAATCTGTGGTTTCTGCATTTGTGTCCTTGTTGCCTGACAGCTACATGTTCTCTGGTTTTATTCTTGGCTGTCTGGAGTGTTTCTCCCTGGGCCTCTGCTAAAACTTAGCTTTTTTTTTTTTTTTCAAAGTCAGACTTTCCTGGTTAACAAAAGTTAAAAAAAATGGACACTTGTCAGACTTCATATTCTTCAGAAAGTGTATGTTAACAAAAGCTTTTATTCTAGCAATTTTCTAAGTGTACAAGATGGATATTTGAAATGTATCCCTGTGTTTGGGACTGTATCCCCCCCCCCCCCCCCCATTATTGGCTTCGTCCAGGTTTTGTGCTAGGGTTGAGAGTTATGGTAAGAACTGAATTCACTGAATATGTTTGAGGGCTGTATTCACCCAGTATTGGCTTTGTTCAGGTATTTATTGGCTTCATCCAGGTTTTTTGCTAATGTTGAGAGCTATGGTAAGAACTGATTTCACTGAATATGTTTGGGGGCTATATTCTCCCATTACTGGCTTTGTCCGGGTGTTATTTGCTAAGAGGTTGAGAGCTATGGTGAGAACTGAATTCACTGAATGTTTGGTGGTTGTAGTAGTCACCCATTATTGGCTTTGTTCAGGTCTTTTGTGCTAAGAGGCTGACAGCTGTGCTATGGTGAGAACTGAATTCACTAAATGGTAGCTATTTAAGTTTCAGTCTTCCTCTTTCACAAAACAGTTTATTTGGCGTAGTGGTATGTTGCTCTGACTGTTTTGCACGGGTCCCCTGGGTTCAAGGCGTGGCAGTGAAATGTATGGTGGTAACGCAGCATTTTATTCTAGCAACTTTCAAACATTATACAAGCAATGTTTAAAATGTGTCCCTAGTTTTTGGCCTTTTGCCCCGCCCCAATACATTTTGGCTTTTTCCAGATTTCTTGTGCTGAAAAGTTCAGAGATACAGCTGGGTGTCGGAGTAGATTTTACAAGGAGCTGAGAGCTGCAGGGGAGCAAAAGTTTAGTGCTGCTTGTGTTTAGTCTGCTTGCATTGTTAATAGCACAACAGATAGTGTACTTGCTTTAGATGCTGAAGGCTGTGGGTTCTACTCCCACAGTAGGTAAATGCATTGCTGATGCTGTATTGTGTTGTAAAGGGGTGGATGCTGCAGTCTTTTGGCAAAGATACCTAGTAACTATGAACCTGTTAACAGTTTGCTATCCATTCCCTATTGCGGTATTACTAGCTTTTCATTTTTTATTGCATGCAACAAAAGCAATTTATTCTTCAAGAGTAACAGGCACTTTATTTGTAGATTAAACAATGACATATAAAGTGTTTGCTAGCAGCAACCTCTTTATTAGTTACAAATTTTTTCAATGTGGAGTTTACTACTTCAGAGATTGTGTATATTTTTACTGATACTGGTGGACTTGAGTAGACTTTTATGATGGAAATGTTCTGAATTGGGCAGTTTTGTCATTAGTGGATGCTTTTGTTTCATTGTTTACTGGAAAAATGTTCAAAACAATAAATTTAAAATGCCCTCTAACAACTGTACTGTATTGTACAAGGAATATAATGTAATACAGTCAGGAAGGTGTATCGAAGAGCATGTGTATGTTATGTTCGAGGGGCCTATGATTTTGTAGACAGCCCAGAGTTAATATTTGCCATTGGCAAAATGTATTTTCTCTGAAAGTGGGTTTCAGTGCTGTTTCAATGCATGCGAGTTTCAAGAGCAGAGAAGTTTTAATGTTGGTCTATTTTCATTGTGAGACTGCATTGCTTTAACAGATGTGTATTAGGGTTTGTGCTGTAAAATGCAAAATAAAACTTTCAAATGAAATCCTAAATCATCACAGAAGTGAAGCAGTATGCACATTAGTGTTTATGATAAATGGGACATTGGAATGGCTGCAGGGGGGAGGCTCCATTTGACCATGATTTTGTGAGGGGGTAGCAAGCTCAGACAGCCCGGTTGAACTATACCTCTCAGTTGTCCATATCTTTGCAGAATGAATAGATATTTGCTGCTTATTTTTGGTTTGTTCTCAAATTTGTGATTTTCTAGCAAATCATTTAGGAATGAAGCCATTAAATGACAGACATTGAGTTTCAGATGTCATAACCTTCAGAAAAATGCATGCTAATGCAAGACTGTCTTTACGTTTATACAAGAGCAATTATTAGTAGTGTTTGTATGTTCCCCAATATATTTGGCCTTGTTCAGATTTCCTGCATTAAGAGGTTGAGAGGTGCAAATCACTTTGTAGATTAGGAATATCCAAACATCTCAATTGTCCCCAATTCTGTCTCAAAATGTTGCTCTCCCTTAATAATCCCTCCTCCAAAATGGCAATTTTGGAAGAAAATGTGGAGGGTTTACAATTATATATAACTGTAATGATCACTTATAGATTACCTTTATTTCAGAAATGCATGTGGATGCTCTTATTTTGTTAGCTGCTTCAAGTTAACTGTTAATATTAAAAAGGTGTCCCTTTTTTGACAGGTATTTTGCATCACATTTTGGTCCGTTTTTCATAAAATTGTGTGTTTCTGGCAAATTAGTGGCAAGTCATTAAAGATTGAAGTTAGAAAATAATGGCAGACATTTGAGTTTCAGATTTCATACCCTTCAGAAAACGTGTACTAATGCAAGATCTACCTGTTCTATTTAAGTTATAAGAGCAATATTTAAAAATTGGCCTTATTTTTGGGCTTGTCACACTTCTAGTTCTATGTATGGCTTTGTCCAGATTTCTTGCTCTGAAGTTGAGAGGTATGAGTGTCAGAGCCATCACTGTCAGCCAGAGACATTTCAAATTGTGACATACTTATTGCCAGAGACATTTCAAATTGTGACATACTTATTGCACCCCACTCCCCATTGTAGTGCCTCTGGATGTGTCCATGGAAGGCAAGGAGCAGTTATGCAGTGTAAATGTGCAGAGTATTCCCCCATCCAAAGTAGATCACAAATCGACCGTGGCTTTTCATCTGTCCTTGATTTTGCAAAATGTTCTGGTTTTCTATCAGATTTTTGTACTGTTGATTTATGCTTCTTATTCTGGAACTGTATGCTGTCACAGTGCCCTGTTGCTCTGTTTAAGTAGCCATGGTTTAATGAACATCAGGTAAGCTTGTCGGAGATTGTAAGATGCAAGTAAGCTTTAGTAAGCTTGTCGGATATTGTAAGATGCAAGTAAGCTTTAGTAAGTATATTGTTAAAGAATTACCAGCATTGAAAGCCTTTTCGTTGTTGCCATGCAGAGAATATTTACATGACTAGATAATGTATAAGCCTTGGGTATTGAAATGCATATGACAGTTTTATTTATTTTATTTGCAGTTGGTTTGCCAGGATAGTCCATTGGGCCAAATGAACCCGTTTTCAATGGAGTCCTGGGAGAAAAGCTCCAAAACTAAGTAGGTTATTAATAGATATACAAATTATACAATTACACAGAAGTTAATCATACAAGAAATAACAATTTGAAAATAATACAACTAGGCGAGTACAATCTAGTGATGAAATTAATAGGTAATACAGACTAAAGGGAAATTTAGCACAAAAGCACTGAGAAATAACATATTTGGAAGCATTTCATGACAATATTGAGGAATAATAACATATTAGGAAGCAATGCACAAAAGTACTGAGAAGCAATAACGTATTAGGGAAGTAATACTTGGGAAGTGTGGCCTAGTATATTCTTTCTGATTATTCTAGGAATAATAATATGTATGAGTTAGGGTGGGTAATTAGGAAAGTTGCAGGAGGAAACAGAGGAAGAAAGAAGATGGAGTTTGCAAGTGTTATGTGGTGTGGGAGCAAGAGCATTCCCACTGGGATACTAGATGTGAGTGAAGAGATCTTTTAAATATAAAATGGTTGGGGTGGTGCGAATGGAAGGTGGTAGGGAGTTCCAAAGGCATGCAAGGAGAAGATTTTGCCTGGGGACTAGTTGGTTTATATACTTCTAATAGATTTTGATTGTTGGATCTTGATACTCTTGCAGGAAGGTGCATTTTAAAGGCTGATGAAAGGGAGGGACAAAGGGAGGGGTTGAAAATGAGCTTATGTGCAAGATTTAGTTGGGTATATGTGAGATAACTGGGTAGCTCTAGCCATTTTAGTTTTGGAGAGAGGAACAGTGGTGGGTGGAGGACTTGTGGTTGGTAGAACTTGGCAATTTTGTTGTAGCAAGAGGAAAGTTGTGTTGGAGGTCTGTAGATTAGTTAGGAGTGGAGCTCCATAGATGAGAGAGAGGATAAGAAATGAGGTAGAGGGTGATTTTGGTAGCAGTTGTAAGGTAATGATTTTGTCGGTAAAGCATACGGGTTTTTCTTGATATTTAACTGTAGGTGGGAGTTGAATTTGAGC
Source organism: Protopterus annectens (assembly GCF_019279795.1). NCBI lineage: Eukaryota > Metazoa > Chordata > Ceratodontiformes > Protopteridae > Protopterus > Protopterus annectens. The sequence continues at coordinate 568,867,941 of NC_056733.1, read as the reverse complement.
TGGTATCAATTTGGACCCCAAGTAACTTGGTCTCTGACACCAGTTCCAGGAGTAGATTATTTTGTCTAGAGATGTGGAATGTGTTTATATTGAAAGAAGTTGCCTTAGAGGGGATGAATAACATTAATTTGGTTTTAGAGGCATTGAGTGCTAGGTGATTCCTTTTCATCCATTGCTCAATTGTTGTAAAAGCATCTTGAGTCAGTTTTAGGAGTGAGGGGATAGAGGTGGCAGCAGATAATAGCAGAATCATCGGCATATTGGATGATGTCTGAGAATGGGATAGAGTTCGGAAATCTTTTAAAAATATATTAAAGAGAAGGGGACTCGGTATAGAGCCCTGGGTACCCCAGTAGGAGTATTTAGAAATGAGGAGGTGGCCTTTTTCCATTTGACTGCTTGAGATCTGTTAGATAAGTAGCTGGAGAACCAGTTCAAGGAGGAGGAGATGGGTAAAGTTTAGTTAGTAGCAGGCTGTGAGAGTGTGTCAAAGGCCTTAGAGAGGTCGAGTAGTAGGGTAGAAACAATTTGGCCAGAGTCGGGCTTTATTTACAGTTTCAAGGAAGGAGAGGAAGGCGGTCATAATGCTATGATGTGGTCTGACTCCATGTGTGGGAGTTAGTAGGTGATTATCTAAGAGATGTGGAAGGAGTTGTAGTTGGATACACTTTTCTAGGAGTTTAGAGATGGGGACAGAATAGCGATGGGGCGGAAATTAGTAACATTGTTGTTGTTGCCACCTTTTATGTAGAGGTATGATAAAGGCCCTTTTCCAGACTTGGGGTACTATACATTCTTGGATAGAGCAGTTGATTAAAATGCTAATAGGGTAAGCGATTGCTTCAGCAGCTTTGCCAAGAAAGTAAGAAGGGATGTTATCAGGAGCATTGGTGCATGGCTTCAGTTTCATATGGAATTTCTTTATAGTAGAAGTTGGGTATAGGTTTAAATGAGAAAAAAGGAGTGTGAAGAGGGAGAATTAGGGGCAGATGAAGCTGATGAAGTAGTAGGAGGAGTGGAGGGATGGGAGTTAGTAGATGGGAATGAGGAAGTAGTAGCAGTGTAGTGGTGTTAGAGAAAGATGGCGTTAATTTGGAAATGGATTCAATGAAAAGAGTTAAATTGGGTAGCCAAGTCTTGGTCAGGAGCGTTTGGGTCTGGGGTAGGGGTATCTGGTTTGCTGGGGTTAAGTAGAGTAGAGATACCTTTCCAAAATTTCTGAGGGTTTGATTTTATTATTTTGAAGTGTGGAAAAGTAGTTTTGTCGGTCTAAGATTATGAGCTTTTACCTTATTTCAAGTATTTTATATTCATTGTAATAAAAGGACAGGATTACAGTATTTTCAGAAGCTCATTACATTTTATTGCAGACCAGTGTCTTATAGCAGTGTCTGTGTGTTAGTACACTTGTAGTTGGGTCAGGGTGGCTTTAATGGTATATGGTAAATAAGCATTGCTACCTTATTTAAAAGCCAAGCCCTGCAACAACTAGCTCCACACTGAAGTCAAAACACAATAGCTCTGGTGGGTAAATGTACTCTGTAGTAATCAAAAAAGGCAAATGTTTAAAATAACTACAGCTTATGTGCAAACACAATAGGTAGTGATGAAACAATGCTCTGCTAAAAATGCTTTAATGCTCCACAATGCTGAGCTGCAGATCGGTTATCACTGGCTACCAGGATTTCACTCACTTCAGCTCAAGCACGGTGCCGTTCAGTGCAACCTTCCCAGAACTAATTTGTCTGACCAGAATTATTTGGTGTGTGTATTAGAGGGAGGTAGCATACCCCTCAGCTGTCCAGATTTTTGCCCCATATTCCTCCTAAAAAGGATTGAAGTTGCTAAATGAGACATTTCAGTTTTAGATGTCATGTCATTTAGAAAAATGCATACCAACACAAATCCTGTTACTCTTGCAATTTTCTAAGTTTCTGAGAGCCATATTTATAATCTGTCCCTATTTATTTTAGGCTTTGTCCAGATTTCTTGCACTAAGGTTGAGGCCTTGAGGGTATGGTATGTTTGTGAGAAAGTGAAATGCCCAAGTTAGAGTTAACAGGTGGAATTTTCAAGTGCATTTTCAAGGAACTGTGAGTTTTAAGGAAGCTAAGTTCACTGCTGCTCATGCCAAGTCTATTTACAATGTGCAACTGTTTTGTTTAGCAAATGGTATCTCTATTGTGGTATAACGTTTTAAAGCTATGTTAGTAGCACCACAAGTAGAATACTTGCATCTTAATGTAAAGGCTTGAGGTTCTATTCCTACAGCATATACATTTGTATGTTGCAGTCCTCAGGATGCCCTCCTTTGGATGAGATGCCTAATAACTATGAACCTGTTTTTCAGCTTGTCATCCATTTTCTATTGCAATATACCAGCTTACCATTTTTTAATTTAACATAGGCAATTTATTCTTTGGCAACAGGCACTGAATTTGTAAATGAAACACTGAAATATACAGCAACAACATCTTCATTAGTTTCAGATATCTTTAATGTGGAATTATTCAGATTACTTTTACTTCAGCAGAGTCACTCAAACAAGTGCTGCTGTATAATACAAGGGATATAATTCAATTATATATTATAATTAATACAATCAGGTAAATCTAATAACTTTTGCATGGCCCTAACTGTGTGCAAGGAGCCTATTGCTTGAAAACAGTTCAAAGGTAAATAACCTGCCACTGGCCAGATGCATTTTCTTTGAATGTGGGTTTCAATGCTGTTTCATTGAATGTGAGTTTCAAAAGTAGAGAAGCTTTAATGCCAAGTCTGTTTTCATTGTAAGACTATTGCTTTGTTTAGGTTTAGTAAATGTCTCAGTGTTTGGGCTATAATGTTTGAAATAAAAGTTGTAAATTAAATCCAACTGCCTGTAATCATTGTAGAACTAAAGCATAAAACAGTATGCACACAGATTTGAACAGTGTCTACAGTAAATGGGGAGAAATAGCCAAGTAATGGGACACTGGAATGGCTGTGTGGGGGCAGGTGGGTGGACTTGGGCGGGGCTGTGTTGGCAGGGGGCGGGGTGAGCTATGTGGGTGGGGCTCTGGGTTTGCACCCCCCTGCAAAAAAATCCTGCGGGCTCCCTTGCTCAGAGTTATTAGAAATAAGTTAGTAATAAAAATTTCTTCAAATTAAATATTATTTTGTAAAATTCCTGTCCGGAATTGTATTGTGGTAAGAGAGCTGAAATGAAGTGCAGCTATCAGTTCAGCATCCTAGCCACGCCCCTCCAGTAACTTCTTAAGTGAAATAGGGCAATTTTAAAAACTGTCCATGATTTTGGGTCTTTGTGCTCTCATTATCACTGACTTTACCCAAAAATTCCAAAGGAGTAGAAATGGCTGGGCAGGATTCACAAAGCCTCCGTGTAAGAGTTAAAACTCTTACACGGAGGCTGCAGTTAAACGGAGTGATGTCAGCATGCTCTGCATATTCATGAGAGCATGCTGAATCACACTTAAGGCTAACACGGTCCATGGAAGACAGTAGGGGGCATGTCCGTAGGCAGAGCCCTGCAAGCGGACACGCCCCCAGAAGAGTAAAATTGCCCAAAGTAAACACCCACGACAGAGGCCATGGAAATGTGAATAAACACAACACAACACATGCCCCCACAGACTATGAACATAAAATATATAAATGAACATGTTATATATTTTTTTTTAATCGTAAAGATGTTTGCCCATGAGTGCGCTCGTTTGCGCGGGCGTGCCCGTAGCTTAGCCACAGTTAGCAGTCAGTGGAAAAGGATACAAGAACTAAATAAGCAAAGTAAGCCAAGAAGCAATAGCGTAGCGGTAGAGATGTCAGCTGAAGAGCAGGCATTCATGGTTCGAGCCCCCACAACACCAATTTTTACTTCTAGTAAAATAAGCACGAAACAAGTCCCTGACAAACATGTACACATATAAAATCATAGTTCATGTATAATGTAATGAAATAGTCCATTTATTTTGAAGAAATGTGAGAACAAAATAATAAAAGATGCCAGATGTGCCTATAGCTGAGCTACAGTTTAACAAGGTGAGTGATTCTGCCCGTAGGTGAGCAGTGGTTTAACAGGTGCAAAATGAGTGCCCGTAGGTGAGCAGTGGTTTAACAGGTGCAAAATGAGTGCCCATAGGTGAGCAGTGGTTTAACACGCTGAAACTGTGTGCCCCTAGCTGAGCTGAGCTTAATATGCGTGCTGATAGCCAAATGAGGCGTAAACCAGCGTACCCCGTTTGCGCGGAGCTGCGCACTGCACCAACAAGCTAACCGACGGGCAACGTTGAGCAAGCCATATCAAAACTGCATTTACACAGACACACCCCTCGGCCTGTCTAGACAGTCATAAAAAATAAAAAGCAGTGGCCAGGTTCGAACCCAGGATACTATACACCATAGTCAAGGTACTGAACCACTAAGCCATGACAGCAGTACCTATAAATGCAGTAATAGCAAATATATAGGAATGAATACAAAGTGGAGCATGACAAAGCAGGTTTTGTGAAGTTGATACAATTCCAAAATGGCCAATCACAGATATGTGCGGGAAAAACAGCCTATATAAGCCCCATAGGTGGGAATACACAGCATAAACGATTGTAGAACTGACTTGCAGCCAGAATGACAGGAGTAGGTGAGGGTAGTTGCTTTCAAGCACAGAGGTGGGATGCTGAGGAGTCCAGATACATGGTCTGGCTCCTAGTCCACAATCATGAGGCCCAACTCATGCAGGGCCAGGTCCTGTGGGGAGCATATAGGGCTGAGACGTGGGACCGGTTGGCTAATGATCTCACCAGTGCCACAGGGATTCCAAGGACTGGTGAGCAGGTTCGTCACCACCATGCGGACCTGAAGAGACGCAAGCAGGACCAATTGAACCTTTGGATCCAGGACGCCCGGCAAATGCCCAACGCCGCACTACTGAGTAAGATGCATGTAATTATGTATGTAAGAAATTAAACTAGCTGATATTATGGAGATGTGTATTCCAATATTACTTCATTTATATTACAGCTGAAGGTGTCCGTTCTGCGAACCGCAGAGCCTATGGTGATAGGCTGGTGCGGTTGCGCCACCAGGCAGGTCAGTAATACTCTCCCAGTAACTGTAAAGAAATATAAAAGTATGACAGTTAGCAAAAGAGTGCAGTGAAGTCACTAAGTAATAGAATGTGCAAGTAACAAGTGTAAGAGTGTTTGCAAGTATTGCTTGATTACAAAAGTGTGTTGCAGTCTGTAATCCAAACAGAAAAATGAAAATGTCTGAAATAAAGTCTGAAATAAAGATGCCCCACCTGTAATATAATAGTACACAACCTGCAGCAGGCTGAAAAGTACAGCTGCAGAAGATGAGCAAATCACATGTGTGAAATATACCCCTGTTGAAATACTGAAACATGACATAAGTGAGACTGCTGGAAAGGATTGTAATAACTACAGGTAAAACATGTCAATAAAGCCTAGAAGTAAGTACCATCCTGAATAGTAAAATGAAAACAAGTGAGAGAGTGTGAGAAAGTGTCATGAATCCACCAATAAAGTAGTAATAACCCCTGAATAAAGTATACTGCAGTCAGTACAGAATGAAATGCATCTGAGAAGCAAAACCAGACAGTGAAATCTGTTCAAAGTGTTGCTGCAGCTGGAATGTGTATCCCAAAATCTGGATATGTTGCTCTCAGTCTGCAATATGCAGTTAGTATGATTGTCTGACATACCAAACATCCACAGTTGTCTATAGCTATATAAAGCAAATGTAGCAGGATGACGCAGCTGAACAAAGCTAGATATGAATGTGTATGAAGAACAATACAATGTATATTGATGTAGCAGTAACAGTCCTATCACCAAGTTGAAGTAGTTATCATATAGGAAACTGTAGTTAGAACAGTAGTGTGTATATATGTGCAGCTATTAGAAATGTACAGCATATGTATTGGTATTCGAAGGTGTTAATATTATTTTCTTCACCCCACCCTATAACCACATATAACCCATTCCACGTGAAAATGGTATGTGCAATCACAATTAACACCCCTGAACATTTGTCCTGTTGGGTCATAAATATTTGCATGTCAGTTGATGCATCTGCCCTGTTCATACATCCAAACCTGATGGCCTGTTGCCATCAATCAACCCTGCATGTTGTTGGATTGTGTATTGCTGTTCAAATTATGCATGTGTTATGCTCGCTGTTCAATGGTGTGAATATCTGGGTGTTTGGTTAATGGGAATACTAATGCATGCTGTTACAACTAATTGTGAATGGTATTATATGTCACTAACCTACACTGTCATGACATAATGCAAAACATAGGACGACAGGGAAGGTGGGTTCCAGCGGACCCACCTCTCCCACTTCAGCTGGCGAGTGCACCTGGCACTAGTGCCCAGTCTGGACCCTCCTCTGGTGGCCCTGTGCCACCTGCGGGTGGAAGCACTGCAGGGGATGGGGCTCGTCCCCCCTCTGCAAGTGTGGCCGGAGGAGAACCACCACTCACCCTCCGTAGCGTCCGGACTGTGGTGTGTAGGGAGATCCAGGACTCTGTTCTTGGGCCCCTACGCCAGCTTGAGGCACAGGTGGCACAACTTACAGGCATGCCTGTTGCCTGGCCTACACAGCCCCCAGCACAGCCCCGTCCTGGGCAGTGAAGGAACAGTGGCAACTGCCCATGGGTGGAGATATCAGTTCCACTGTTGCCATCTGTGGGCTCATGGGCTCTGGATATCAAAACCTCCGTCCCCGTCAATTGTGTAACCCCCCCACACGTGTCATACACCGCTCCTGTATGCGTCTTGTTTGTCTTGTCTGTTGACCTACCCAACCTACCTCCCCAGCTATACCGACTTCCTTCACCTGACATACCACTCTCACCTGAAAAAAAAAAAAAAAAGGGCACTCTGTACCCACAAACAAATTATGCCCGATACATAGCTGCCCATTCCGCACACATGTCTGCTGGACATGGAAACTATCAATTACAATTGGCTGTACAACAAGTATTATTGTTGTCCTGACACATCTCTCAGGGATGGAAGGTTTCAAATGTCACACCAAATTAGATACATATGCACAGCTGTTGCTGATGAAGAAATGGGCAGCTATGGGCCTTACCTACGTCCCTCCTGCAAATCCCAAGCTTGTTTCCCTACTGTCTTACCCTCTTTGTGACCCCTTTTTCACCACTTTCCTGTCTCCCCATTTTCATTTCTTTCAAAGAAAATAGTGCGGGTGTGCGCCAGAGTAAGCACTGTTAAGCGGTTGTAAGCGGGTGTCTTGGCGTGTGTGCGGAGCTAAACACCAGTGCATGCGTGAGCTCAGCGCAAACCAGCTAACCGGTTACAACTGCTTAAAAGTGCCTTAGTCACTCTGATTGACAGGTCCTGTAGTCAGTTCAAAAGCAAAATAAAATCCCACTGTCACTCCCGAATCCAGGACCTTGGAAACAGTAGTCTGCATAACCTACCACTAAGCCATGACTCTTATACAAGAACATTGTGCTAAAATAAATATATCATGTAATAGTACGAATGAATGTAAAGGGAATATAGGATGTGTAGTACACAAAGCATGTCATTCAGAATTACTGTCAAAACTAGTGGATTTCCATAATAGTAGTGTGTGAACAGAAACAGCCATGCTATTTGGTAGCTAGTACGTAATAATGTCAGTTAATGTACATATATAAATGTATGTATATTTATATATATATATATATATATATATATATATATAGTTGTAGGTGTCATTGTGTGTGTATACACTTACTACAGGGAACAGGAGAGAGGAATGGAGAAATGTGAATCTACAACACAGCCTGAATCATGAGAGAGATACTAACCTTTACACTCACAGAACAGTGTCCACAGCATACCAGCATGGTCCCCGCCCTTACAATCTGAAAGGGCAACGCCTATCTCACATACCCTTTTATAGCACTATCCTGAAATCACAGTGAGAACTGCAATCAGTACACAACTGGCTGCATGCAATTAGCAAATGCTGGTTTACAACTGGTGCAGAGGCCATCACATGGACCTATGCAGATACCTACAAAAGCATCCTGTACTAACACTCCACACATGCAATACGTTCATTGCACTGTCTGGAAGCAGACAGAGGGAGAGAGACAGACAGAGACAGAGACAGAGTGAGAGAAAAAAAAATACACATGCTACACACTGAGTCTAAGCTGTCAGCAGTGACAGTAGCAAGCCGTGCTAGCAGCAGCAGGAAGCAGAAGTAGTGGTAACGCAACCAGCTGTGACAAACACAGGTAATGTAAAGTAGCAGTTTAATAGTCTGCATACTGTGAACCCTCCGAATGTGTCATAGGTCTGTATCTATAGGTATGTCCATGTGATATGTTGTGTGTACGTAGTTCCACCTAAAGGGGATGACTATACATTACATGTCAGTCAGTGTTAGGCCATGATCCTGGCAGCAGTTGTCTGTGCTTTGCCCTCATCAATGGCTGTAGTGACTGTTTTGAAAGGTCAGCCAGGTTCAAAAGGCAGGATCAGCCCATCACAAAGGCAAACTGGCTGGGAACAAGTGTCTGCAGATACCCAATATCGCTATATATGCGTCCCATACTGAATAATTCCATAGCTTAGCAGACCAGACCGGTTATGCTTATGATGTGGTAGTTCCCAGGGTCAGTAGAGGTGCCTCCATAGTGGTGTGGGACCACTGTTGCTGTATGCCAGTGTCCAGGTACATATCCTGTAGTACGGCCAAGGTTAAATATCAGTCTTATATGCGGTTGTATGTCCTCTTGGAGTGCACGTAGCACACATCCAGGGATACCATCAGGTCACAGTGATGCTGTGTGTTCTGCTTTGCCTGGACATGTGAGATGATAGGGAGGTTACATTCAGCTGTGATAAGTATTTCAACTTGTGGGGGAGGAGGAGGGAGGATACATGCACCGAACCTGTCTGCAAGAATGTTGCCAATATCTGTGTGTTCGGTGAATGTTAAGTAGGTGTGTATTAACTCAGAGCATATCTGAGGCATTTGGTCCATATGTGTAACATAACTGAAGAAGGCCTTGTGGTTATCTATAGTGTTTGTGGCCATTTCCCTCCCAGAGTAGGCCGTGGCCGTTGTTATGAGAGACCGTAGCGTATTACCAGTGCTGACCACAGATGCCTTCCCTTAATGTGAATCTGCTCTGTCCTGCAGTAGCCTCCTGCTATTGTTATACAATCTGCCTCTGGCTGGGGTCCACCGGACAGGATGCCTGACCTTTGTGCATAGGGTCTGGGTTAGAAATGTGTGTGCAAGTTCCATGCAATCTGTGGGATGTCTGTGGTAAGCATTCGCAAAGGGGTCAGCAGTGTGGGTTGTGGCTTCCACTGGCCGAGTGGGCTGCATGGATACCATCTCAGTCCTAACAAGTGAATAACTGTCTAATCACATACATATCAAAGTAGTCTACTGTGCTGGTGGTGGTGGTGGGATATGTATATCCAGGCCGAGTAACTTGTGTCCACATCACACTAGTGGATGGCGTTCCACATACAGTACCTTGGTATGAACCCCAGAGTGAGGTTGTGCATTGGACCTGTCGCAGTGTGCTGACCGATGGGGCATGCTACTATGTTGTATGGAATGTGGCAGGTATTGTTGCACAGGTGTTGGCTGAGCACCGATATCTGGCCATGTACTTGTGTATCCACCACGAGACACACATGCAACATATGGGAGTAGTAGTATATCACTACACTTGAGTATCATGTATAGTATGTGTGCCATATATTGCTGACATAGTCTGCTGATATCCTGTTTGTGTTCTCTTCCAGGGAGATGGCACGTCAGCGTAATCCCGCCTACTCTGCAGCGGAAGATGAGGAGATACACCAGAGCCTGGTGCGGGGGTATGACATACTGTTTTCCCGCACCAGCCAGAATCAGCAGGAGAGGGCTGCACTGTGGCAAGACCTTGTCCATAGGGTAAATGACACTGGCACGCATAATAGGACATATGAGCAGGTACGACATCACTGCAGTGATTTAATCAGAAATGTCCATCAGCATGCGTCGGATATCCACAGGCAACAGGTTGCCACAGGAGGTGGGGTGGCCACACATCCCCCCCCTCACCAGACTGGAGTGGCTACTCCTAAGTGTTGTGGCTCCAGCCCCGGAACAGCAACAGCAATACACCTGCATCATTATGGAGGTTGGATCCACACAGCAGCACGACATGGAGCGTGCAGGTAATATGCCATATGTACACTTGACTGTTCTGTACACTGTTAGTTTATGCATGTGTAAGGTGTATCTGTGGTATGTAGCTGTCAACATAGTATGTAATTGTGCATGTGTGATATTGGTAATATCAGCAGCTGACGTGTGAAAGGCAACTGGTGTACTACTGCACTGTATCATATGCAGTATCAATGGCACAGTTGTGCCCACTGACATTAATCTCCTCATTTCTGCAGGTCCCTCCGGGGTTACAGCAAGGCAGGCCATCCATGCTGGTGAGTGTGTTTAACAATACCTATAATAGTCCTGATAGTGCTAGTAATACTAGTGTAACTCAGTAGTGCTCTGTGTGTATACTGCGGGGTGTGCATGTGTGCAGGTGTGCCTGTGTCCACGTGTGCATGTGTGCATGTGTCCACGTGTGCATGTGTGCCTGTGTCCACGTGTGCATGTGTGCATGCGTGCCTGTGTCCACGTGTGCATGTGTGCCTGTGTCCACGTGTGCATGTGTCCACGTGTGCATGTGTACACGTGTCCACGTGTGCATGTGTACACGTGTCCACGTGTGCATGTGTGCCTGTGTGCCTGTGTGCATGTGTCCACGTGTGCATGTGTGCCTGTGTCCATATGTGCATGTGTGCATGTGTGCATCACTGGTAACATTGTGTGGACACTGTAAACTGTGTTTCCTGTCTTCCTCCCACAGGTTCTGGTGCTGCTCTGGTGTCCTGCAGCAGGGAACCTGAATCTAGTGCCACAGGTACTGGTAATGATGATATCTGTGTAATGGTACAGGAAGGTGCGTCAGGGTCCGCCATTGGTCAGCCAATTGACAGTACACAGCTGTCAACCCCATCATTGCGCACAGTCATCCTGCCAGTACATCCTTTGTCACCATTGTCCCTAGGTGATGGACAGGATACAGTGGGCATTGACCAGGGTAATGTGGTATCTGTGGCACATGCTTCCCCACACAGCAGCCATGGGCAGGGTCCTGCGATGGTACCACACAGACAGTTGCCCATGGGTTCTCGTGGGAGCATCTGTGGGCGTACTGCCTCTGGCAGACGTGCCCAAAGAGGTCTGTCAACCTCAGCTATGTTTCGGGCTGTCATGCAGGCACAGTCATGTACGGAAAGGTACACCAGACAGGGTCTGAGGGAGCTGAGAGCATGTTGCACAGCCATGACTGACAGTATGCGTGACATCGCGGATGCTATCCGTAATTTCATCGATGTCATAGACAGACGTTGTGAGGACTTATTACAGCAGTTCCACAACCAAATGTCCATGAGCCAGGGCAATGGTGGGCGGTTGCGGCGTCGACGTGACCGTATGCCAGCAACAGCAGCAGCTGGCAGTCGGCGCGGATGACAACAGGCCCGCGCACGCCCCCATAGTGCCAGCAGCAGCCCCAGCAATGCTGGGTCTGTGCTGTCATCGGAACGCCCCAGGAGACCACGTGCACGTGGCTCTGGACAGTCCCAACAGGGACCTGTGTCCAGTCAACACACTCCCGCTTCTGATGACAGTACCCAGTCTGGCTTAGTACTGGATACTGTCCGTAGCACCCCTGCCAGGCACAGGTACCGTGTCCGTGCCCACAGACACTGATCTGCATGACCTGCCGGGTGCAGTTTGTGGCTGTCCACAAACCCCTGTATATGGCAGCCATGAGGTGGAACTGTGTGCGTGCATACACACATGCAAAATGTTAACACCTAGGGCTACCACATACACGCACACACTGCACCAACAGTGCCCCACCCTGTACTGCTGTCCATCACCAACACACATACACACACATGTCAATTGGTGGTATCAATGGCAGACTCAGGCATACCTAATTCACACCTTGTGCATATGATGACACTGTGCCACCTCCTGCAATCTCCAACATCATTGCGGGAACAGGTAAACACGTTGCTGATGCACAAGGTGACTACATAGAAGTGTATTAGTAGTACCATGTTGGCAACAGTACAGTGTGCTGATATGACTGTGTGTATATCCCAGCATGCCTGATGCAGTAACCGTATGACTGTCCTGAATTGTTATCTGCACCCATAGTACGTACCAAAGTGTAACAGCTGCACATTATTGCATGCCGGTGGTAAGGATGTCAACAGATAGCCACATACATGGGTAGCACAGGGGGGAGGCTAATGCAAGTAGTGATACGCATGTACAGTAATGGTGTCAAGTTGCCCACAACGACTATGCAATGTGGATGTTTGCGCATGTTGATATGTGTGCAGTACCAATGTAATCCAAATCACAATTAACTATGACATAATATCAGTTCTACCATGGGCATCTGCGCTGTGCATTCCTGGGTACATGTTGATAGTGCCTACATATTTGCACTGTTACCTACTGTTAGTGTTACCCCTTCTTTGTTGTACAATGGACTACTTCCAGCCCTGCTTACTGTAGCTTTGTTTGCATGCATGTTCACTTGGGGTTCCCTGGAACACTGCTTCCACCTGCAATGCAGAGTTACAGTGCTTCTGTGGACTCCTAGTGACATCTGCATAGCGTACAATACGTATGTCAAGTTTACACATGACAGAACGTCACTGTCTGTCCTGTCTGCATGTACGTTGCCTGTGACACACTGCACGTCTTACCTGGCATTTACCCACGTGTGCAGTCATATATGCCAGTGCTATGAAACAGTAGCAGTACACCCACACATACACACCTTCAGTATATTGTTCCCCAATGGCCCTATGTGTTGGTACTCACCATGGCAATCACACTACTAGGGTAGCATGTGCAAAGGTAACCTGTGAATCACCTCTATGGTCCAGTTGTGGTTTATGTGAGTCATGTGGCAATGTCACAGCTGCCACATGTATGCAGTCAACCATCACCCTTGGCTAGGAACGTACAACACATGTGTGGGATGCCACCACATAGCCAATCTGGGGACTGAGCACTCTGAACCCAGTAATGCCATACCCTGTCAGGTGGCATGTCATACTACAGTGACTACAATACCAGTCAGACATAGACACGCACTGACAGCAAGCTGAACACACTGGGGCATACGTGGGGACTCAGAATAGCATCCTGCCTGAGCATCACACACCTCCGCAGCTGGCACACAGGCATATGTTACGTCAGAACAGAGCACATGCCACACATGGCACACACATCCCATGTGCACACACTCACAGCCTGTAGGGCTACACAACACACCTGCTACAGATGTGTCAGGTACCTGTCTTGGCCGCTGCAGTGGGGTCCCGCTCAACAGGCTGTACATGGTGAAGGTCACAGTGATATGCCTCAGGGGCACTATGGTCCACCACAAAACACATGCATACAGGTCAGTCAGAGGCATGGACACATATGACTCCGTCATTGACCATGCCACTATGGATGACCTGAGACATACCTCCCTGGACTACATGATAGGGAACATAGAAGGGATCTCTCAGCATGTGGCATGGGCCAGTATGAGCCTGATCTTGGTTGCCATCATACCCTCACCAGGTATGCTACCACTATATGTAGGAAGAGTGTTGTATGTCTACATTCTGCTCAGTCTCCAATGTCATTCATAGGGTATCCGCTGGCTGTCAACGTGTGCTTACATGCTAGGGAAGCCACAATGATGTGCAAGGGGCAGCTTGCACGTGACACCCATGGCCCAATGTATATTGGCGAAGCTCCTTGATACACACATACTGCCTTATGCTGCAGGACACGGATTACATAGCCACCTCCGTGGGTATCTCACAGGTTAGGACACTAACAGTGCTGCTACACAACACCAGCATGCACTGGACACTGTCCTCAGCACGGTGAACTGCAATGTCTGTGCAGTACCAGAGTCCTGATTCATGGCTCACAGGTGCAACCCATCACTGCCAGGTTATGCCTCATACCATGCCTGTCGTCCCCTACACATGTAACACACATGGACAGGGGGTGGTATCCCAAGGCACCACAGATACACACACCTCCAGGTTGTTGGCACAGCACAAAGCATCAGGGCCTATTCATGTGCAGCTAACAGTGTGTCGGACTGCCGTCTGGTTCATAGCCTGGCACACACAACCCTCCCATACACAGGAAAACCACCTATCCTCCATAACAACACTGGCAATATGACAGTCTCAAGAACTGTCTTTATATGGCTGGACTGCATCCAGCCAAACATTGTGCGTGAGCATTACTGTAGCTACAACACACTAGTTGAAGGGTTCCCAGCATGTGGTCACTGAATTGCAGTGGAATGACATGTTACCACTCCCACAACAGGTGGGAACATGCAGCACCTGTACATCGACTACATCTAGACTATATGGCCCAGACCAGATGTGTATCCCCTGCTGTAGGTATTTTACCATATACACCCACACTGTATAGACACATACCGCGTGCGGCCCCTGCACAGTAAGACACAGTCATATCGTTATGCATTGCAAATACCATTTATCCACTCGAGGCATGTGTCAGACATGGTAACTACTGCAGGTCACAGGTATTTATGTGTATGTGTCACACACATACGTCATGTATGCAATGCCATTGCTGGTTTAGGCAGTGGCATGCATTGTTATGCACAAAGACCCACACAAGGTCATAATGTGTGACACAACCACACGTGGCAGTTGTGGGTTACCAAAACATACCTATCTGTACTCTGACAATGGTAATAGACCCAGTAGCAGAGCGCACTATTGGCATTACTGGCCAACTAGCCCTGTTTGGCTGTGCTGATAGTGTGGTGACATCCCCTGTCTTTACTGGGGGAATATGCAACATCTGGTGTATTGTAGTATTTGCCAAAAGGATCTGTTCTCTCACACTTGCATTTACACACACCCTACTACCCCCACACACACACTTGCCATTTGTAGGATTCATACCCCTACCTAACTAAGTCACGACACGTGAGAGAGACGCATTAGCGAAGCGCACTATTCGGATTACTAGATGGTTCCTCTTCTCTGGCTGTATTTATAGGGTGCTGACATCATCAGTGTTTTGAAAGGGTAATGTGCATCAGGTAGTGTGATCTCCTGATTGCCAAAACTAACATGTTTCTCATACAGAATTGCACACACACAAACTCCCCACATCCAAACACACACACACTTGCAGGTTTCAAACCCCTACCTAACTATGTTATGACACTTGAGAGTGACGCTGTAGCAGATTGCGCTATTCGGATTACTGGTAGATGTCTCTTCTCCAGCTGTATGTATAGGGTGCTGACATCATCACTGTTTGGAAAGGGTAATGTGCATCATGTAGTGTGATCTCCTGATTGCAAAAAAGCACATGTTTTTCATACAGAATTGCACACACACAAAGTCCCCACATCCAAACACACACACATGCCATTTGCAGGTTTCAAACTCCTACCTAACTATATTATGACACTCGAGCGAGGCGCATTAGCAGAGTGCGCTATTCAAATTACTGGGAGGTTTCCCTTCTCCTGCTGTACTTTTAGGGTGCTGACATCATCCGTGCTGAGACAGGGTAATGTGCATCCTGTAGAGTGCTTTCACGGTTGCCAAAAGGGACATCTCCCTCACACAGACTTGCACACACACTAACCCCCTCCACACACACTGGGCAGTTGCAGGATTCAAACCCCTACCTAACTATGTTATGACACTCGTGACAGACGCATTAGCAGAGTGCGCTATTCGAATTACTGGGAGGTTTCCCTTCTCCTGCTGTACTTATAGGGTTCTGACATAATCCGTGCTGAGATAGGGGAATGTGCATCCTGTAGAGTGCTTTCACAGTTGCCAAAAGGGACATCTCCCTCACACAGACTTGCACACACACTAACCCCCCTCCACACACACTGGGCAGTTGCAGGATTCAAACCCCTACCTACCTACCTATATTATGACATTTGAGGGAGACGCATTAGCAGAGCGCGCTAAACGAATTACTGGGCATCTGGTCTGCACCTGCAGTATTTATAGGGCGCTGACATCTTTATTTCTACAGAGGTATGTACATCTAGTACTACCTGTCAGGTGGGGGATAGCATATATATGCATCTGCAGCCACCTACGTCAGGGTCAGATATGCACATCACACTAGCAGGTTATGTTCTATACCATGCTTCGTGACTACAGGACCTGTAACACACAACACAACCAGTCCAGAACACCACATCCACATCCAGGACACACACACAGCTTCCCTGGAAACAGTGCCGGGATATGCATGTGTTCACATACACCATTCTAATTGTTAACATCAGGTACAGGCAAATTGTGTGTGAGAACTACTCAGGCCTCTACCACTTTACCCTACAGCCACTACAATTTGTGGGTCCATGTGCTATGGCAGAACCACACACCACAGCCACATGGGGGAATACATATTGCACCTGTCCATCTGCAACATGGGTACTCACTGTTCCACACCAGAGGTAGACCACCATTGTTGATATCTGACCATACCCACCTTTCCTTGGACATCCATATCCCATCTCCACCCCCAGGCAAGGTTGTCACTGCACACAAACTGTATTTAGCACAAGCAGACTCTACACTTGTGAAGACTGGGGTGGACGACTTCAAAGGACCCATGCTGGGGGACTATACTGGCCACTCAGCATAATCCTTGACAATTGCAGTCTATGAGCATGTGTATGGTTTGCATTGATCATGCTATCCCACATATACCCATGACTGCTCCACAACAAAACACCTGTCAGGTGTACACCAGCCATATATGAGCCATACAACAGACAGAGTGAGCTAATACATTGCAGAGCTGTAGCCCACAGAGGGAGGACATTTGTGAACAGTTCCGGCACGGCACTTCATTCACACATAATCATCACAACACAGTGCTGACAGTAGAATTGTCCAGATAATGCAGATAGGGCTCCCCTCAGTCTGTTATTGACGGCCACTTACTGTTAGAGATCCTCAGCAACCCTCTTCCAGCACACACCGACAACATGGCTGTGGCTTAGCACATTCAAACACTGGGATCTCCACTGTGCCCCTGCTTGACAGAGGCACACCTCACTAGCCTCACATGTTGCCTTATGTGACCTACTTTACAGTGGCACAGTAGCCTACTGTACTGGGGATGCAGATGCCAAGCACACTCTGGCTGAGCTGTCATTCCCTAGGGCAACAAGCCTAGTATTGACCTCTACACCCATATGTTCAATTGTCAGATGCACAATATTTGTTGTGCTGTTCTACTGTTTGCAGGTCTTTATTGCCATAGCATTCCCTGTTCCTATGACCAACTTGTGTATCTGTGGAAGATGTTTGCATATGACGGCGATCCACTATATCACTTATGTCTCTGTAGTCATTTACTGTGTGCACTGGGCAGATTGCTGTGTTGTGGTTGGTTCCTGGAATGACACGCACAAATACCAGATATGTGTGGCCAACTGCTAAACGGAGATATGGCCTAAGTGTGTCAGCATGCCCAGTTCAGCCTTTCCATGGCATGTTGTCTGACATATGCCTCATTTATCAAAGTGTGCGAGCATGCCCAGTGTGAGCTTTCCATATGTTGCACTCTGAAGTCCAGCACATATTTGGGTGTGTGTGAACTTCAACAATACCTCACGTTTATGGTTGTGTGTTGGGTATCATGTTGTGTACTAACTGTCCAACTGCTTCGTGTCTGCCACAACAGGGATTATACTGTGCCTGCAGGGATTGCATGGGATACTTTGCAGACAGTTGTCAACATACTTTCATAATGACCTAACACTGTAGTACCGTATAGTGTACTGGTTCAGTACTTTCACTGTGGTGGACAGTATCCTGGGCTTTAGTCCTATCACTGCTTGACATCTTCATAGTGAGCACAACAGACTGTGTAGGGGCCAGTTGTGCACATATGACCATGTTGCATTATGTTCAGATATGGACTACCTACACCAGGCTCGTCCAACATTGGTAGTGTATTCCACAACATGGGTGGACATTGGCAAACACTAGCGATGTTCCCTAGGCCATTTCTGATGCTAGTCACAGGGTGTGTTTGTCCTTTGACACACTTTGTAACTGGAGTTTGCCATGACATATGTCATGGTTAGTATACTGTGCCTCTGTCTACCTCTGACATAACAGTGATACCCAGGGTTAGCCTACCATCTCCCATCCACTCATCAGGATTCCTCTTGAGGGGTGTCGATAGGTGACTCTCTGGCTGACCTGTACCGGGAGTTTACTGAAGAGTGGGGGTGCCTTCTGTGTTATGGATCATTCTGTACAGCTTGTCCTATGTATGTCAGTGCTGGGGTTCAGGTCTCTCATGTGCATAGCTCACTGCCATTCAGATTGTACAAGGTGCAGCATGTTCATTGATTCCAGGTTGGACATGGCTTCATACATCAGGCACAGCTTGCCTGTAGCTGGGCAGTATGGCAGTGTGTGGGGCTGCAGTTTGTTTACTCAGGCAACACATGGTATCTGTTCATGCTCTTTGCTACTCCTGGTGGGGTACTGTTGTGGACTTTACAGTTGATGGAGGTGTCTGCTGAGGTATATCCCACAGGGGCTATTGTAGTCAATTGTGACGCTGATGAAGGATGACTGCAGAGCCACAGTGACCTCCCTTATCTACATCTGACAACCTTCATGATTGGGTGGGTATATAGTATGTTTCTGACTACACTACAGCCACATGTTTGTCCAGTGCAGGATATCTATCACCTTTTGTCCCCAGGTCTCTCATTACATGTTAGGTACGTAATGGGTTAACACCTGTGTGGTAATTTGTGGGCACGTACTGTATATCCACGGTGGTTGTCTATACACAGTTCTGCAATTAGCTTGCTGACATGGCTATGGCTCCAGTTGTCTGTTTGTAGGTGGCCCTTTTGGGGGTTGCTTGTGTCGGCTGGGGGTCGGATATGGTGGGCTGTTTGTACTCCTCTGCATAAATGTTCAGTCACAGTCCTTCCATGTTGGCCTATACCTATGGGACATATATATAGAATGGGGGGGGCCCAGGACCAGGCCTTGTGGGATGCCACTCATATCTGCTTTGTAGTCTGACATGGATGCAGCATGTCTGACCATGTCAGTTCTGTCCTTGGTCTGGTTTGCAACCCCTCTACTGACATAGGGGTATATATTTAAGCTGGTGAACATATCCATACTGAACTCGTAGGGTATTGTCTAGAAGCATATGCATGGTCCAGCTACGCTGTGTGGACCACATTGCCCTCACCAATGACCTTAATGACTGCTTCAAATGGGTCAAACATGTTTAGGGGCAGGATCTGAAGTTACGACAGCCACACTGTGTAGGGTCCAGTATCAGTAGGTCCACAATAGCTTTATGTCTGCGGTACATACTGATCCTTTCCATAGCTGTGCAGACCAAGCTTGTCAGGATCCTGGGGTGGTAGTTTGCAGTATCCATTCAGGCAACACCTTTGTTGTGAAGGACCACTGTTGTTGTACACTGCTCTTTGGGTACATATCCTGTGGTAAGGCTGACATTGGGCAGTAGTGTGATTTGGCATTCCATTATTCTTGGAGTCCATGTTGGCCTCAGCCCAGGACACCATTCACATACCTTTGCTGCTGTGTGTTTTGCTTTGCAGATGATGGCTGTTACCTCAGCATCTGCAATGTCAGGGGACCAGCAGTCTGCTGGGATAGATATTTTGCATTCTGGGGTTTGTACTGCACCTGTCAGGTTGTATGTTAGCAATATGTGTGTGTTTGGTATGTTGTTTGTAATATCTGTGTGATTCGGAGCATATCTGTGGATGCCCAACATGGTTCCTACCATCAGTTAAGTAAGCCTTGTGATTATCCTTAGTGTCCTGTACAATTTGTATCTTCATAGGTTCATGGGTTCATACTAGGCTATCCACCCTAGGACATTAGTAAGCCTAGCCAGAGTGTGTGTGTCTTTCGCCACCCCTTGCTATGTGACTATTATGGTCATTTATGATTTCTTTACTGTGCCTCTGTCTGGTTGTGACACAGTAAAGACCCCAGTATACATGTACAATCATCCATCCACTTGGCAATATTCCTGTTGAGGGGTGTCAGTGAGGGGCTCTGCCTAACATGGATTGGGATCCTGTTTCTGGGTGTGGGGAGCCTCTGGGTTATGTATCTGTCCCTCCAGCACATCCTATTTCATTATGTGTTGAGGCTGACATCTGTCACTCTCACAGCTCCAATGGCTTTGATTTCCTGTGGTGGAGTATGTCCATTACTCCTGTGTTGGACATGGCCTTGTACAACAGACATACAATGCCTCTGTGTAGGCAGCCTGTGACTGCATTCAGCTGGGGTGTCTACAGCCGCAGCATATGACATATATTTCACACCCTTTATCCTCTTGGTGGGGTAACTATGAGGTCTTCCGAACCACTGCAGGTGTCACGTACGGTACATCCCATATGAGTCACTGTACTAGATTATGGGTCTGATAAGGAAACAGTACAGCAGCACAGTGACCTCTGTTGATATAGATGTGAATCATTTCATGATACGGTGTCCAATATCGACAATCTTCCTAGCCACATTGCATTGTGAGTGTCACATGATAGATTACTGTCGACTTGTGTCCCTAGGTCCCTGATTACTCCTTGCATACATAATGGCTTGCCACCTATGTGGTAATTTGTGTGTATCTTGTCTGGTATTTGGTGGGACATTCATACTGTCCAGTGTCTTCAGGATGTCTGGGTGGAGTTCTTGTGAGTGAGAGTGTGGTCTGTCGCATGCTACAGACTGTACAGCAGTTTTGACTACACTTAGGTGCACATGGGTGGTCTCCGCTGCTTTGTGCATTGTCAGTTACCTGGCCGTATGGGTGTCTGTGCTGCATATGGATACTCCCCCCTCCTTTGATGTTTTGGTCCAGGTGTTGGGGCCATAACGCATGATATGTGGTATAACCTGGTAGTGCTGGTGTGCTATCACTAGGCTTGCAGCAGGCTTCTGTCACTGCACAGACATCGATGTTCTCCATACTGGGAAGTGCCTCAGGGGCATGCATATTGCAGTTTACACATCTAGCATTGGTCAGCATTACCCTTATGTTTCTTACCACTTATGTTTTCTAGGGTGGTGGGTAGTCTTTTTGGCCTTGCCTACATACGGCTCTATGGGGGTGGCAAAGGCCTTATCCAGTATCCAGACGCACAGGGGTAACAGGTGCAAGCCATCCCTGGAACAGCAGCATGGCTTGTCATCTCAAGCAGACAGACATTAGACCCTCTTGGACTGACAGCTGTAACTGTGCCACCTGTTAAACATGATCATTCTGTGTTTGTACTGTGACATCATTCTTGATGAGGGTTGGATGCTGCACGGCCAGTGACATACCGGCCTGGGGTACATACTCAGAGAGCTCATCCATGTCTCTTTCATGTAGACCAGGGAGGTACATCTCAGGTCATTCACACCAGCATGGACATTGAGTGCATCATATTCCTGCTTGCTTTGGGGTGACCTGCATACTTGTGTTATGTGGCATATTGTGGCAGCCTACAGGCAGCTTACTGTACCCTTTCCCTTGTTCAGTCTGGTGAGTGGGACAGCAGTGTGTCTGCCTATACAGACACCTATTACAACTGTATCAGGCATGTTGTTTCTCCTTCTGGCCTGTGACTGTTTGGCACACCAGCTTTGTGTACTATGTGTTACATGTGCTATGTCTGGAGGTTGTGGATGCTTGTGATCTGCTTTGGAGGCTTCTGTTGGTGTGGTGTGTTTGTAATTAGGGCCTCCGGGAATGTTTTTCTGTGTTTATGTTTTTGGTTTACAGTTGTGGTAGGTCTATGTGGGACTGGGTTTGTGGTGTATGTGGTTACCTTCTCCTCCTGACTAGTTTTGACAGTACTGAGTTGGGGGAGCTCAGCCTCCGGTTTGGATACATGGTTGCATCTATCACATATATTTGTATTTATTGTGGGAGTTGTGGTTGTCTGTGTACTTGGGACAGGTGTCACATTGCCTCTGGATTCACAGATTCTACTTGTTGTGGCTGGCCTTAGTGGATTGTATGTGTGGACATATGTTATTGCCATACTACTGATCAGTGATTACTTCCCTTTTTATGTTTGCTCTATCATGTGGTAGCTTCCTCATTCTCTTGCATGGTTTGGTAATGGCTGGAGTCCAGCATGCCAGATGCCTGCGTGTATGGCATTGTGTCTTGTTGTTATTTGTGATTGCATACTCCAAGCATTCCTGGCTGTGTTCATGGAATGCCTGTATAACATGTTCTGTGGTGTGTCCCATATTCTGCACTTGCACAAGGCCTTTCGTGGATTCCACATCGGTTTGGAGGGGTGCAAAATTTTTCACTGTGGTATTCTGGCCAGGGACTGGGGTCAGGATGTGTATATCCAGTGTGATTACTCTATGGTCTGGTCTTACCAGTGAAGGATACACTTCTCATCTTGCCATCCAGTACACATGTTGCTGATTATCACATCCAGTATGCTTACCCCTCTTGTGGGAGTGGTACATTGTTCCTGGGCATTTTGGTTTATGGATTCTGGGAACTTTTCTCCGACTGTGTTGGTGCTAGTATAATGCTCCCGATGTATGTCTGGGTATTTTCAGTCAAGCAATATAATGTGGTTTGGGGGGCTTGATATATTCATGTATTCCAACATAGGCCATGTGCAGTTCCTGGTATTAGGACAGTAGTCTGCAGCAGGCTATATACTGGGAGGCAGTTTTAGCCATTGGTATTTGACCATGGCTAATCCATGCTGCTTCTTGGCGTGGTACCAACATGGGGGTGTGGTTATCCTTGACATTTATTGCTAGTCACCCTACTTTTGTAGCTTGTTCCATGTTTTGCGGCTGTACAGCACAGTATGAGGTGTGACCTGGTAGTGTTAGGGTGCTGATGTGAGCCTTGACCCAGTTCTCTATTGCAGGACTGATATCTACATTCTCCATACTGTGTGCGTTTACACTGCACACATCTTGCTGTTTAGACTTCTGGCATTGGGTAGCATTACATCTAGGTTCCTATCCCTTGTGGTACCTATGAAGGTGGGTTTGTGTTTTGAGACTTACCTATTCAGGGCATGCTGTGGGTACTGACAGCCTTTGCCAGTATCCATGGGGCATGGACTGATAGGTGCACGCCACCCTAGCAGGTGGTGCATCATGTCATGCCCACATGTCTTCCCAGCCTGAAACACATTGGCTCCCCTTTGACTAACTGCATTACTTCAGCCAGTTATTGCACTTGATCATCCCATCGTCATTTTGTGGCTTCATGCTTGGTGAGGGTGGATGTTAGTCAGGGTGCTCAGGTGTGCATATAGTACATGGTGTTACATTACTTAACACATGGCATTCATGCCTCAGGTGGTGCTGCAGGGCTGCCTCTGTCGGATGCACATACTATACTCCTGTACATGTTTGTGAGCCAGTCATGTCATTTTAGGCATTCATGTTATTATTTGAGTGAGTCAGAGGGGGTATCATTCCCAGGGTTCCTACTGAGCCAGTGTATGTGCTATCGTTGCCTCTTTGCCAAGGCCAGGCATACTGGGCACGCCTCCTTCTGCCTACTGGGGCAGGCTCAGGTTGTTCCTCCTCCGAGTCACGCTCTGCCTGTGATGGCCTTGGCAATGGTGGGAGGCTGTTTGGCCCAGCCCTATGCTGGTCCTGCTGCAGCTGTTTTCTCCAGATCATATTATGTAGCATAGCACATACCATGACAATTTGGGTACATGTAGTTGGTGTGTACTGCAAGGCTCCACCAGATGTGTCCAGACACGGAACCATGACTTCAGCAGCCCAAACACATGCTCTATTACATTACGTGTTTTCATGTGCCTCATTATGGCGTTCCTGTTCAGGTGTGTGTGCGTTTCTGATGGGTGTCATCAGCCACGGCCCCAGTGCATAACCTGCATCCCCCACTAGGTGTCCGTGTGGGATGTCCCCATTGGCAAAGGTCTGGTACAGCTGCGTCAAATGCCAGATGTGGGAATCATGGTAACTCCCAGGGCAGCCAGCACACACATTCATTATTATGCCCTGGGCATCACACATGACCTGGCAGTTGATGGAGGGGAAGCCCTTGTGGTTAATGTAGGCCCTACCCCGCTCACTGGCTGGTGCTTTGATGCATATGTGTGTGCAGTCTATTGCACCCACTACCTCAGGGTATTCCGCTATTTGCTGGAAGAGACGCATATTGCTGGCCAATACCTCACAGGCATTGGGGAAATATACATGATCACCGACATGTGCTGACATGGCATCCAGGAACTAGTGCAGTACCCTGGAGGCTGATGCCTGTGATATCCCCATGATATCACCAGTTGGTCTCTGGAAGGTACCTGTTGCTAGTATTCTTAGGCCAACACATACCTTGGTTTCCACTGGGATGGGTTCCCTCTGTTGGTTCTGTGTGTGAGGCGTGGCCTGCACAGCTCAACTATTTGCTGCAGGAGCTCTCTGTCCACTCTATAGCGCTTTACTATCTCCAGATCATGTAACCCGTGGTAGGTGACCCTGGGCCTGTACACTCTTCTCCGTCTCCTCACTGTGGGTTGTCTGGCACCATCTGCATTGTCACCACCCTCAGCAAGTCGCCTATGTCTCATTATGACAGCTATGGCAGCCCCTAACATTTCTGCTCTGGGTGAAGCTTTTCAGTTTTCACTTCTATTAGCTTACTCCTGTCTTGCAGTGTCTCTTGAGAGAAACATCCTGCACTACTGTTTGCAGAGTTTTAAGTGCTGGGCTGGGCTACTATTCTGCCTGTGTAATTGCCTGCTTCTAATTGTTTTCACCTGCTAGCTTCAGCAGTATTCCCTGCTATCTTCCTACTAATTATGTAGCTTCCTTTTTCCTTTCTGTTTCCTCAGGGGGAGCAGCGTGCATACCAGCAGAAACACGCTCACAGTGGCTTATCACGCGCACATGCTTACACGGTTCAGAATCTACTTATTCGGTTAAAACGCGCACACCCGTGCAAACAGTGTTACAAGTCTGCCAACAGCCTCCTACATGCTCAGCCTGCCCTACAGCCGCGCACACCAGCGCAAACAGTGTTAAACATCTACCAACACGCTCGCACATGCTCAATCTGCCTTACACGCAGCACACTGCCCTACTCACGCTTCATGGCGTTACGCGTCGCATGCAAGCCCAGCAAGAAACTTTGGTGTAAGTAACAGTGCACACCTTCCATTTCTTGACTTTCTCAGACTTATCTTGTGGCACCTCTTTCCATGATCTGTGTCTGTCATCTGTCATGTAACACTGACCTCCAATGAACTGCATTTCTTTCTACCATTCCCCCCTGTGATGTCACCTATCTCCTATTCTATTCCTCCCCCTTATGTATCTCTTACACTACTCAGACTGTGCTCATTTGCTATGTGACTGTGAGATTCAGTATCCTAACCCTCATTTACATGAGATTGCCTACTAATGCTTAGTTACATTTCTTAAACTCAGCTTCCTCCCTTAGCAACCACTACACGGTGGCCATGTTGTTTTTGGTCTGCTGGTCCCTGCATTGTCATTCCATGTATTGCATAAAACCCGCATTTGTGGGTTTATAACCTTCGTTTTTATGTTTTATACAGCAGCCCGCTTGCACGGGCTGCGCTCGCTTAAACATCGGCGATCGCCGGAAAAAAAATTATATTTTTATTATTTTTGCATCGGGTTACCTTGCCAATGGCCACATATTTGGCCATTGGCATGCTGCCTGACACATATGCACCCTTTATTTGGAGATGACATGGCTCCGTTGTGATTTAGAAACGTACTCAGTTGTCAACTGAGTACATTTCTGCAACTAAACGCCTCTTACGGGCTGGTTTCTGCTTCGTGGATCGCTAATATACCTCATTTGCATACCTTTCGCTGCAAGTGAGGTATTTAGCATGTCCACGCCAGTCCGTGTAAGAGACGTTTAGCTGGTCTCTTACATGGAGTTTAGGGCTGTTCCTGGATCGCGAGGCTTGCATGGAGTGTTACACGTCTCTTACACTCTGTGCAAGCCTTCGTGAATCCTGCCCGTATGTCTTTAAACCAGTACAACTCTATGTTTTTTAAACACCATAGGTCTTCTATGCTTTTAACAGACAAGCTAAAAACTGCTGTTGTGTTACAGTAGCCATATGTTCTTCAATAAATGGAACTGAGTTATCTTACGTATATGTGTAAAACTAAAGGCAGGATTTTGCATACTAGGTGTATCTAATGGGCATATCACACTGGTTTTACTGTGTAAAACCAAGACTAAAATCGCTAACGGTGAAGGCATCGATCCTAAACAATTGAAACCCACTTTCCTGAACCAATAAAATGTGGAAAATATAAATTATATATATTTATAGAGGTGCAAGTCATCCTTATAATCTCCATGTGGTAGATATTGTCCTTAAAACGCATTTACTTAAATATGTGTACAGCTGCATGACCATGGGAGAAGGGGAAACACCCTGTAAGGGTGAACAATAAACAAGACAGTCAATCTCACAGATTAACAAATAACAATGTAACATGACAAGCGAAAGGAAACATCAAGGGAGCAGGATCAGGAAGTAGGTGCTCAAAGATATATCGTTAATTACTTACAGGAAAACTTACTATACCAAAGAATGGACTCAGCTTTATCTAAAAACACGTTAACTTAAAAATCTTAGTTTTCTTTAACAGATTGGTTTGACTTTATTACTTGCTGTATGCACTGCATACGTGTGTTTGTGTGTGTGTTTGTAATTTTAACAATGAAAACTGGATTTCAGAGTAGACGCTCAAGTATAAAACTGAAAATGGAAAATAAATAAATAAACTAAAATTAATAATGTCCATCACTGTTCTAGAACATTAGCTTCATTTTGTTAATGCCAACACCTGAATCACAGATACCCATGCCTCCTCACTCACTTCTATATGCACACACACACACACACACACACACACACACACATACACACACAATTATAAAATGAATGATCAAAAATGAACAAAAGCAACTGTCATATAAAACTGAAAAAAAATAAAACAGTGAATACAAATTTCACCGAAATACTTGACTGAATACAAAGTCATTAAAAACAACAAAAATATCAAAATCTACTTCATCTGCAGAGGATTAAGCCCCTGTACCCCATGTGGAAGGGTTGCACTACTCCACACCTGCTACCTAAATATACCAACTCTGAGCTCACACAACAGCAGAGAAGAGACATATTTCTAATCCCTCGTCACCAAACTCTTGGACAACTGCTACCTCCTATGTAACATAACAAATAACAAAAGTAATGCCAGCATCCCATCTCCACCCACAAAGAAAGAGTGGCATAAAAAATCCACCTAATGCATATCACTAAAATGCGAACTAGTGTAATTCAGTAAACAAAAGCAGGTAATGCCAATAATACATAACAAAACAAAAATCTAGGTACTAGTCCCCTGTCAGGTGCACACCAGCCATATATGAGCCATACAACAGACAGAGTGAGCTAATACATTGCAGAGCTGTAGCCCACAGAGGGAGGACATTTGTGAACAGTTCCGGCACGGCACTTCATTCACACATAATCATCACAACACAGTGCTGACAGTAGAATTGTCCAGATAATGCAGATAGGGCTCCCCTCAGTCTGTTATTGACGGCCACTTACTGTTAGAGATCCTCAGCAACCCTCTTCCAGCACACACCGACAACATGGCTGTGGCTTAGCACATTCAAACACTGGGATCTCCACTGTGCCCCTGCTTGACAGAGGCACACCTCACTAGCCTCACATGTTGCCTTATGTGACCTACTTTACAGTGGCACAGTAGCCTACTGTACTGGGGATGCAGATGCCAAGCACACTCTGGCTGAGCTGTCATTCCCTAGGGCAACAAGCCTAGTATTGACCTCTACACCCATATGTTCAATTGTCAGATGCACAATATTTGTTGTGCTGTTCTACTGTTTGCAGGTCTTTATTGCCATAGCATTCCCTGTTCCTATGACCAACTTGTGTATCTGTGGAAGATGTTTGCATATGGCGATCCACTATATCACTTATGTCTCTGTAGTCATTTACTGTGTGCACTGGGCAGATTGCTGTGTTGTGGTTGGTTCCTGGAATGACACGTACAAATACCAGATATGTGTGGCCAACTGCTAAACGGAGATATGGCCTAAGTGTGTCAGCATGCCCAGTTCAGCCTTTCCATGGCATGTTGTCTGACATATGCCTCATTTATCAAAGTGTGCGAGCATGCCCAGTGTGAGCTTTCCATATGTTGCACTCTGAAGTCCAGCACATATTTGGGTGTGTGTGAACTTCAACAATACCTCACGTTTATGGTTGTGTGTTGGGTATCATGTTGTGTACTAACTGTCCAACTGCTTCGTGTCTGCCACAACAGGGATTATACTGTGCCTGCAGGGATTGCATGGGATACTTTGCAGACAGTTGTCAACATACTTTCATAATGACCTAACACTGTAGTACCGTATAGTGTACTGGTTCAGTACTTTCACTGTGGTGGACAGTATCCTGGGCTTTAGTCCTATCACTGCTTGACATCTTCATAGTGAGCACAACAGACTGTGTAGGGGCCAGTTGTGCACATATGACCATGTTGCATTATGTTCAGATATGGACTACCTACACCAGGCTCGTCCAACATTGGTAGTGTATTCCACAACATGGGTGGACATTGGCAAACACTAGCGATGTTCCCTAGGCCATTTCTGATGCTAGTCACAGGGTGTGTTTGTCCTTGACACACTTTGTAACTGGAGTTTGCCATGACATATGTCATGGTTAGTATACTGTGCCTCTGTCTACCTCTGACATAACAGTGATACCCAGGGTTAGCCTACCATCTCCCATCCACTCATCAGGATTCCTCTTGAGGGGTGTCGATAGGTGACTCTCTGGCTGACCTGTACGGAGTTTACTGAAGAGTGGGGTGCCTTCTGTGTTATGGATCATTCTGTACAGCTTGTCCTATGTATGTCAGTGCTGGGGTTCAGGTCTCTCATGTGCATAGCTCACTGCCATTCAGATTGTACAAGGTGCAGCATGTTCATTGATTCCAGGTTGGACATGGCTTCATACATCAGGCACAGCTTGCCTGTAGCTGGGCAGTATGGCAGTGTGTGGGGCTGCAGTTTGTTTACTCAGGCAACACATGGTATCTGTTCATGCTCTTTGCTACTCCTGGTGGGGTACTGTTGTGGACTTTACAGTTGATGGAGGTGTCTGCTGAGGTATATCCCACAGGGGCTATTGTAGTCAATTGTGGCTGATGAAGGATGACTGCAGAGCCACAGTGACCTCCCTTATCTACATCTGACAACCTTCATGATTGGGTGGGTATATAGTATGTTTCTGCGAACACTACAGCCACATGTTTGTCCAGTGCAGGATATCTATCACCTTTTGTCCCCAGGTCTCTCATTACATGTTAGGTACGTAATGGGTTAACACCTGTGTGGTAATTTGTGGGCACGTACTGTATATCCACGGTGGTTGTCTATACACAGTTCTGCAATTAGCTTGCTGACATGGCTATGGCTCCAGTTGTCTGTTTGTAGGTGGCCCTTTTGGGGGTTGCTTGTGTCGGCTGGGGGTCGGATATGGTGGGCTGTTTGTACTCCTCTGCATAAATGTTCAGTCACAGTCCTTCCATGTTGGCCTATACCTATGGGACATATATATAGAATGGGGGGGGCCCAGGACCAGGCCTTGTGGGATGCCACTCATATCTGCTTTGTAGTCTGACATGGATGCAGCATGTCTGACCATGTCAGTTCTGTCCTTGGTCTGGTTTGCAACCCCTCTACTGACATAGGGGTATATATTTAAGCTGGTGAACATATCCATACTGAACTCGTAGGGTATTGTCTAGAAGCATATGCATGGTCCAGCTACGCTGTGTGGACCACATTGCCCTCACCAATGACCTTAATGACTGCTTCAAATGGGTCAAACATGTTTAGGGGCAGGATCTGAAGTTACGACAGCCACACTGTGTAGGGTCCAGTATCAGTAGGTCCACAATAGCTTTATGTCTGCGGTACATACTGATCCTTTCCATAGCTGTGCAGACCAAGCTTGTCAGGATCCTGGGGTGGTAGTTTGCAGTATCCATTCAGGCAACACCTTTGTTGTGAAGGACCACTGTTGTTGTACACTGCTCTTTGGGTACATATCCTGTGGTAAGGCTGACATTGGGCAGTAGTGTGATTTGGCATTCCATTATTCTTGGAGTCCATGTTGGCCTCAGCCCAGGACACCATTCACATACCTTTGCTGCTGTGTGTTTTGCTTTGCAGATGATGGCTGTTACCTCAGCATCTGCAATGTCAGGGGACCAGCAGTCTGCTGGGATAGATATTTTGCATTCTGGGGGGGGGGGGGGGGGTTTGCACTGCACCTGTCAGGTTGTATGTTAGCAATATGTGTGTGTTTGGTATGTTGTTTGTAATATCTGTGTGATTCGGAGCATATCTGTGGATGCCCAACATGGTTCCTACCATCAGTTAAGTAAGCCTTGTGATTATCCTTAGTGTCCTGTACAATTTGTATCTTCATAGGTTCATGGGTTCATACTAGGCTATCCACCCTAGGACATTAGTAAGCCTAGCCAGAGTGTGTGTGTCTTTCGCTGCCCCTTGCTATGTGACTATTATGGCCATTTATGAATTTCTTTACTGTGCCTCTGTCTGGTCGTGACACAGTGAAGACCCCCAGTATACATGTACGATCATCCATCCACTTGGCAATATTCCTGTTGAGGGGTGTCAGTGAGGGGCTCTGCCTAACATGGATTGGGATCCTGTTTCTGGGTGTGGGGAGCCTCTGGGTTATGTATCTGTCCCTCCAGCACATCCTATTTCATTATGTGTTGAGGCTGACATCTGTCACTCTCACAGCTCCAATGGCTTTGATTTCCTGTGGTGGAGTATGTCCATTACTCCTGTGTTGGACATGGCCTTGTACAACAGACATACAATGCCTCTGTGTAGGCAGCCTGTGACTGCATTCAGCTGGGGTGTCTACAGCCCGGCAGCATATGACATATATTTCACACCCTTTATCCTCTTGGTGGGGTAACTATGAGGTCTTCCGAACCACTGCAGGTGTCACGTACGGTACATCCCATATGAGTCACTGTACTAGATTATGGGTCTGATAAGGAAACAGTACAGCAGCACAGTGACCTCTGTTGATATAGATGTGAATCATTTCATGATACGGTGTCCAATATCGACAATCTTCCTAGCCACATTGCATTGTGAGTGTCACATGATAGATTACTGTCGACTTGTGTCCCTAGGTCCCTGATTACTCCTTGCATACATAATGGCTTGCCACCTATGTGGTAATTTGTGTGTATCTTGTCTGGTATTTGGTGGGACATTCATACTGTCCAGTGTCTTCAGGATGTCTGGGTGGAGTTCTTGTGAGTGAGAGTGTGGTCTGTCGCATGCTACAGACTGTACAGCAGTTTTGACTACACTTAGGTGCACATGGGTGGTCTCCGCTGCTTTGTGCATTGTCAGTTACCTGGCCGTATGGGTGTCTGTGCTGCATATGGATACTCCCCCTCCTTTGATGTTTTGGTCCAGGTGTTGGGGCCATAACGCATGATATGTGGTATAACCTGGTAGTGCTGGTGTGCTATCACTAGGCTTGCAGCAGGCTTCTGTCACTGCACAGACATCGATGTTCTCCATACTGGGAAGTGCCTCAGGGGCATGCATATTGCAGTTTACACATCTAGCATTGGTCAGCATTACCCTTATGTTTCTTACCACTTATGTTTTCTAGGGTGGTGGGTAGTCTTTTTGGCCTTGCCTACATACGGCTCTATGGGGGTGGCAAAGGCCTTATCCAGTATCCAGACGCACAGGGGTAACAGGTGCAAGCCATCCCTGGAACAGCAGCATGGCTTGTCATCTCAAGCAGACAGACATTAGACCCTCTTGGACTGACAGCTGTAACTGTGCCACCTGTTAAACATGATCATTCTGTGTTTGTACTGTGACATCATTCTTGATGAGGGTTGGATGCTGCACACGGCCAGTGACATACCGGCCTGGGGTACATACTCAGAGAGCTCATCCATGTCTCTTTTCATGTAGACCAGGGAGGTACATCTCAGGTCATTCACACCAGCATGGACATTGAGTGCATCATATTCCTGCTTGCTTTGGGGTGACCTGCATACTTGTGTTATGTGGCATATTGTGGCAGCCTACAGGCAGCTTACTGTACCCTTTCCCTTGTTCAGTCTGGTGAGTGGGACAGCAGTGTGTCTGCCTATACAGACACCTATTACAACTGTATCAGGCATGTTGTTTCTCCTTCTGGCCTGTGACTGTTTGGCACACCAGCTTTGTGTACTATGTGTTACATGTGCTATGTCTGGAGGTTGTGGATGCTTGTGATCTGCTTTGGAGGCTTCTGTTGGTGTGGTGTGTTTGTAATTAGGGCCTCCGGGAATGTTTTTCTGTGTTTATGTTTTTGGTTTACAGTTGTGGTAGGTCTATGTGGGACTGGGTTTGTGGTGTATGTGGTTACCTTCTCCTCCTGACTAGTTTTGACAGTACTGAGTTGGGGGAGCTCAGCCTCCGGTTTGGATACATGGTTGCATCTATCACATATATTTGTATTTATTGTGGGGAGTTGTGGTTGTCTGTGTACTTGGGACAGGTGTCACATTGCCTCTGGATTCACAGATTCTACTTGTTGTGGCTGGCCTTAGTGGATTGTATGTGTGGACATATGTTATTGCCATACTACTGATCAGTGATTACTTCCCTTTTTATGTTTGCTCTATCATGTGGTAGCTTCCTCATTCTCTTGCATGGTTTGGTAATGGCTGGAGTCCAGCATGCCAGATGCCTGCGTGTATGGCATTGTGTCTTGTTGTTATTTGTGATTGCATACTCCAAGCATTCCTGGCTGTGTTCATGGAATGCCTGTATAACATGTTCTGTGGTGTGTCCCATATTCTGCACTTGCACAAGGCCTTTCGTGGATTCCACATCGGTTTGGAGGGGTGCAAAATTTTTCACTGTGGTATTCTGGCCAGGGACTGGGGTCAGGATGTGTATATCCAGTGTGATTACTCTATGGTCTGGTCTTACCAGTGAAGGATACACTTCTCATCTTGCCATCCAGTACACATGTTGCTGATTATCACATCCAGTATGCTTACCCCTCTTGTGGGAGTGGTACATTGTTCCTGGGCATTTTGGTTTATGGATTCTGGGAACTTTTCTCCGACTGTGTTGGTGCTAGTATAATGCTCCCGATGTATGTCTGGGTATTTTCAGTCAAGCAATATAATGTGGTTTGGGGGGCTTGATATATTCATGTATTCCAACATAGGCCATGTGCAGTTCCTGGTATTAGGACAGTAGTCTGCAGCAGGCTATATACTGGGAGGCAGTTTTAGCCATTGGTATTTGACCATGGCTAATCCATGCTGCTTCTTGGCGTGGTACCAACATGGGGGTGTGGTTATCCTTGACATTTATTGCTAGTCACCCTACTTTTGTAGCTTGTTCCATGTTTTGCGGCTGTACAGCACAGTATGAGGTGTGACCTGGTAGTGTTAGGGTGCTGATGTGAGCCTTGACCCAGTTCTCTATTGCAGGACTGATATCTACATTCTCCATACTGTGTGCGTTTACACTGCACACATCTTGCTGTTTAGACTTCTGGCATTGGGTAGCATTACATCTAGGTTCCTATCCCTTGTGGTACCTATGAAGGTGGGTTTGTGTTTTGAGACTTACCTATTCAGGGCATGCTGTGGGTACTGACAGCCTTTGCCAGTATCCATGGGGCATGGACTGATAGGTGCACGCCACCCCTAGCAGGTGGTGCATCATGTCATGCTCCACATGTCTTCCCAGCCTGAAACACATTGGCTCCCCTTTGACT
Source organism: Protopterus annectens (assembly GCF_019279795.1). Lineage (NCBI taxonomy): Eukaryota > Metazoa > Chordata > Ceratodontiformes > Protopteridae > Protopterus > Protopterus annectens. The sequence continues at coordinate 568,833,821 of NC_056733.1, read as the reverse complement.
AACTGCATTACTTCAGCCAGTTATTGCACTTGATCATCCCATCGTCATTTTGTGGCTTCATGCTTGGTGAGGGTGGATGTTAGTCAGGGTGCTCAGGTGTGCATATAGTACATGGTGTTACATTACTTAACACATGGCATTCATGCCTCAGGTGGTGCTGCAGGGCTGCCTCTGTCGGATGCACATATTACACTCCCTGTACATGTTTGTGAGCCAGTCATGTCATTTTAGGCATTCATGTTATTATTTGAGTGAGTCAGAGGGGGTATCATTCCCAGGGTTCCTACTGAGCCAGTGTATGTGCTATGCGTTGCCTCTTTGCCAAGGCCAGGGCATACTGGGCACGCCTCCTTCTGCCTACTGGGGCAGGCTCAGGTTGTTCCTCCTCCGAGTCACGCTCTGCCTGTGATGGCCTTGGCAATGGTGGGAGGCTGTTTGGCCCAGCCCTATGCTGGTCCTGCTGCAGCTGTTTTCTCCAGATCATATTATGTAGCATAGCACATACCATGACAATTTGGGTACATGTAGTTGGTGTGTACTGCAAGGCTCCACCAGATGTGTCCAGACACCGGAACCATGACTTCAGCAGCCCAAACACATGCTCTATTACATTACGTGTTTGCGCATGTGCCTCATTATGGCGTTCCTGTTCAGGTGTGTGTGCGTTTCTGATGGGTGTCATCAGCCACGGCCCCAGTGCATAACCTGCATCCCCCACTAGGTGTCCGTGTGGGATGTCCCCATTGGCAAAGGTCTGGTACAGCTGCGTCAAATGCCAGATGTGGGAATCATGGTAACTCCCAGGGCAGCCAGCACACACATTCATTATTATGCCCTGGGCATCACACATGACCTGGCAGTTGATGGAGGGGAAGCCCTTGTGGTTAATGTAGGCCCTACCCCGCTCACTGGCTGGTGCTTTGATGCATATGTGTGTGCAGTCTATTGCACCCACTACCTCAGGGTATTCCGCTATTTGCTGGAAGAGACGCATATTGCTGGCCAATACCTCACAGGCATTGGGGAAATATACATGATCACCGACATGTGCTGACATGGCATCCAGGAACTAGTGCAGTACCCTGGAGGCTGATGCCTGTGATATCCCCATGATATCACCAGTTGGTCTCTGGAAGGTACCTGTTGCTAGTATTCTTAGGCCAACACATACCTTGGTTTCCACTGGGATGGGTTCCCCTCTGTTGGTTCTGTGTGTGAGGCGTGGCCTGCACAGCTCAACTATTTGCTGCAGGAGCTCTCTGTCCACTCTATAGCGCTTTACTATCTCCAGATCATGTAACCCGTGGTAGGTGACCCTGGGCCTGTACACTCTTCTCCGTCTCCTCACTGTGGGTTGTCTGGCACCATCTGCATTGTCACCACCCTCAGCAAGTCGCCTATGTCTCATTATGACAGCTATGGCAGCCCCTAACATTTCTGCTCTGAGTGAAGCTTTTTCAGTTTTCACTTCTATTAGCTTACTCCTGTCTTGCAGTGTCTCTTGAGAGAAACATCCTGCACTACTGTTTGCAGAGTTTTAAGTGCTGGGCTGGGCTACTATTCTGCCTGTGTAATTGCCTGCTTCTAATTGTTTTCACCTGCTAGCTTCAGCAGTATTCCCTGCTATCTTCCTACTAATTATGTAGCTTCCTTTTTCCTTTCTGTTTCCTCAGGGGGGAGCAACGTGCATACCAGCAGAAACACGCTCACAGTGGCTTATACGCACGCACACGTGCTTACACGGTTCAGAATCTACTTATTCGGGTTAAAACGCGCGCACACCCGTGCAAACAGTGTTACAAGTCTGCCAACAGCCTCCTACATGCTCAGCCTGCCCTACACACGCGCACACCAGCGCAAACAGTGTTAAACATCTACCAACACGCTCCCACATGCTCAGTCTGCCTTACACGCGCGCACACTGCCCTACTCACGCTTCATGGCGTGCACACGTGCGCATGCAAGCCCAGCAAGAAACTTTGGTGTAAGTAACAGTGCACACCTTCCATTTCTTGACTTTCTCAGACTTATCTTGTGGCACTCCTCTTTCCATGATCTGTGTCTGTCATCTGTCATGTAACACTGACCTCCAATGAACTGCATTTCTTTCTACCATTCCCCCCTGTGATGTCACCTATCTCCTATTCTATTCCTCCCCCTTATGTATCTCTTACACTACTCAGACTGTGCTCATTTGCTATGTGACTGTGAGATTCAGTATCCTAACCCTCATTTACATGAGATTGCCTACTAATGCTTAGTTACATTTCTTAAACTCAGCTTCCTCCCTTAGCAACCACTACACGGTGGCCATGTTGTTTTTGGTCTGCTGGTCCCTGCATTGTCATTCCATGTATTGCATAAAACCCGCATTTGTGGGTTTATAACCTTCGTTTTTATGTTTTATACAGCGCAGCCCGTTTGCACGGGGCTGCGCTGCGTTTAAACATCGGCGATCGCCGGAAAAAAAAAATTATATTTTTATTATTTTTGCATCGGGTTACCTTGCCAATGGCCACATATTTGGCCATTGGCATGCTGCCTGACACATATGCACCCTTTATTTGGAGATGACATGGCTCCGTTGTGAGATTTGCAGAAACGTACTCAGTTGTCAACTGAGTACATTTCTGCAGCTAAAACGTCTCTTACACGGGCTGGTTTCTGCTTCGTGGATCGCTAATATACCTCATTTGCATACCTTTCGGCTGCAAGTGAGGTATTTAGCATGTCCACGCCCAGTCCGTGTAAGAGACGTTTTAGCTGGTCTCTTACATGGAGTTTAGGGCTGTTCCTGGATCGCGAGGCTTGCATGGAGTGTTACACGTCTCTTACACTCTGTGCAAGCCTTCGTGAATCCTGCCCGTATGTCTTTAAACCAGTACAACTCTATGTTTTTTAAACACCATAGGTCTTCTATGCTTTTAACAGACAAGCTAAAAACTGCTGTTGTGTTACAGTAGCCATATGTTCTTCAATAAATGGAACTGAGTTATCTTACCGTATATATGTGTAAAACTAAAGGCAGGATTTTGCATACTAGGTGTATCTAATGGGCATATCACACTGGTTTTACTGTGTAAAACCAAGACTAAAATCGCTAACGGTGAAGGCATCGATCCTAAACAATTGAAACCCACTTTCCTGAACCAATAAAATGTGGAAAATATAAATTATATATATTTATAGAGGTGCAAGTCATCCTTATAATCTCCATGTGGTAGATATTGTCCTTAAAACGCATTTACTTAAATATGTGTACAGCTGCATGACCATGGGAGAAGGGGAAACACCCTGTAAGGGTGAACAATAAACAAGACAGTCAATCTCACAGATTAACAAATAACAATGTAACATGACAAGCGAAAGGAAACATCAAGGGAGCAGGATCAGGAAGTAGGTGCTCAAAGATATATACGTTAATTACTTACAGGAAAACTTACTATACCAAAGAATGGACTCAGCTTTATCTAAAAACACGTTAACTTAAAAATCTTAGTTTTCTTTAACAGATTGGTTTGACTTTATTACTTGCTGTATGCACACGCACGTGTTATGTGTTTGTGTGTGTGTTTGTAATTTTTAACAATGAAAACTGGATTTCAGAGTAGACGTTCAAGTATAAAACTGAAAATGGAAAATAAATAAATAAACTAAAATTAATAATGTCCATCACTGTTCTAGAACATTAGCTTCATTTTGTTAATGCCAACACCTGAATCACAGATACCCATGCCTCCTCACTCACTTCTATATGCACACACACACACACACACACACACACACACACATACACACACAATTATAAAATGAATGATCAAAAATGAACAAAAGCAACTGTCATATAAAACTGAAAAAAAAAAATAAAACAGTGAATACAAATTTCACCGAAATACTTGACTGAATACAAAGTCATTAAAAACAACAAAAATATCAAAATCTACTTCATCTGCAGAGGATTAAGCCCCCCTGTACCCCCCATGTGGAAGGGTTGCACTACTCCACACCCCCTGCTACCTAAATATACCAACTCTGAGCTCACACAACAGCAGAGAAGAGACATATTTCTAATCCCTACGTCACCAAACTCTTGGACAACTGCTACCTCCTATGTAACATAACAAATAACAAAAGTAATGCCAGCATCCCATCTCCACCCACAAAGAAAGAGTGGCATAAAAAATCCACCTAATGCATATCACTAAAATGCGAACTAGTGTAATTCAGTAAACAAAAGCAGGTAATGCCAATAATACATAACAAAACAAAAATCTCGGTACTAGTCCCTTAAACTATTCAAATAAATAAAACCCCTAAACAAGTCCTAGCTAAATACATTACCAGTAATAATAAAAGTGTATAACTAAGAAACCCTAAATGACAAACATACCCACAATGTAAGTAAAAAACAACAAAAGTACCAAAGTCCAACACGGCAAACTGGCAAGATAAATAAAATAAAAACTTTAATTCAGAATAGTAAGTGCTTTCACGGTGTATCGAACCACTTCATCAGACTGATTCTTGAAACTACACATTAGGTTCAAGTAGCTAGCATAAAATCAATTAACATAATCACTAAAAACATTTTAAAGAAACATCTTTATGCACCTTAGGTAGATCATAAATTACAGGTGCTAGGGGATGTTTGACTTCAAAGTACTCAAAAAGCTTCTCATTGATCGTGCCAGTCATAAGCATATCGAATAGAAAAAAATATACTTTTTCAGTAATTGCATTGACAAATTTAGAGAATGAAGTTGCTTCATTAAAACCATTCTTAAAGGGAAGACCACTTAAAACATTGAGATTTTAAATGTTTTGTACTTCTGTCAGTTTTTATTTTATATATATGAGCTTTTTCTTGATGTTTTTATTTAAGCTATACTATTTGGAGACCGTTTCTTTAAAATCTTTTTAGTGATGGTGCTAATTGATTTTATGCTAGCTACTTAAACCTAGTATGTATGTACTTTATAGAATCAGTATGATGAAGTGGTTTGATACACCGTGAAAGCGCTTACTGTTCTGAACTAAAGTTTTTATTTTATTCATCTTGCCAATTTGCCATGTTGGGCTTTAGTACTTTTGTTGTTTTTTACTTGGATTTTTTTTATTGTACTGGTCCATTCTTATTCCTGGTGTTGTGCTTTTTTATATACCCACAATGTAACCCTACACATTCGACCTTAAAACGATCAGACTACAGACTATTCACAAAAAAATGTGCAGTTGCTCTAATTCACACACCTTCCAACAGTTTGACTAAATCTGCTGAACTGTGCACTACAGATAAATATTTGTGTGTGCAAGGTGTGTGTGATTGTAATGGATAGGAATATCACCCTGAAAATATCTATTATAAAGTTGATGTCACCAACAATTTCAACATGTGTGCTGCTGAACAAGTTTGACTATCTTCTGTTGGTGGTCTGTGTATCAATGGGGGATCGTTCTTTCACAAAGCTTACTCCTTCACTATAGAACTACCAGGTCAAAACCCCTTTAAACCTCTACCTTCACACTTTCCTTTTTTCTGTTTTCTTTTGCTGTATTTTTCTCAACTCACTGGCACAAATGCCTTCTCAAAGATAGCTTCCCAAATTCTTGCCACAAATCTTCTCCCTAGTGGAAGTTACTGCCCAGCTTCATATCTGCAAGACACCCTAAACATTCCCATCCTAAAACTTTTTCCCATGCTCAATTACCGCATCATCAGAATCTAAAAACATAAATCTTGTGCATATTAATCAGGCACCTATTCCAGAAACACAGAATAACACTGAATTTTAAGTAAAGTAAGACAAATAAACTAAAATGTAAAGTCCCTCATTTGGAATAAATATACTGGCACAAAGTGAAGGATTTCAAATTATTTGTGATACTGTAGTAGTTCTGAAAATCTATGTAAACTCAAAATTATTGACCTTAGATATAGCAGTAAGTGCCCACTACTTTAGTAATTCGGTGGCATAACCATGGATGAGCCATATGTCATACTGCTCAACATTAAAAAATGGCAATTTAAATAGCTGTAAAATATATTATGCATTTTAGTGTCTCAGTATTAAATGCAATGAAAAAAAAGATAATTCATGTGTAAAATATGAGACAATGCTCTCATTTATAATTTTTTGTAATTTGTGTTTTGCAAACTCTTTCTGCATTTTGCACTAGCACAAGTTATACTGGCCCAATGTTTTGCATCAGGCATGTGGTACACAGATAAATTGATTAAAAGATAAAACCTGCATGTACTTACTTTGTGATCTAATGGCCTGTAATAAGCAGTCAAGGTAAAGACCACCATGGTAGTGAGGTAGGACACAACACTGATATAGAAGGAAACTGCTCCGAACTTCTGCCACTTATCTCTCAGCAGTTCGTTAATTGGCTCCACAGCTAACATTTCATGCCGATTCTGTAAGAGTAAAATGCAGCAAACAGAAGTCACTATCATTAAGTGTTATTACGATGAAATGCTGCTTATTCCCACCCCTGAGGTTTATTCTTGCATTTAACAAAGTATGAACAGTTTTAGGAAAGATTACTCCATTCCTCTCCAGTCTGTCAGATAACAGGTACCAAATAAGCACTTACTTCAGATAAAAAAATGCCAATAATGCACTTACAAAACATTGTACCTTTTCAATCAATGTGACTTTGGTTACTTTGTATCAAACCAGAGAGAGAGAGAGAGAGAGAGAGAGAGAGAGAGAGACCGTCTCTTTTCAGTCAGATTCTGAAACATAAAATGGGGTTAGATTACAGAAATGTTGTTAGGTGGCTTGACTCATTACTTTTCTTGTACGTTTTGCTGATTCACCTTTTTGTATTGCTGTCAATGCACATTATGGCTATACTGCAGACTTTTTCTAACAGGAAGGACTGCTTCTTGTGATCTCAACCAAAAGAGAGAGCACCCTTTTTGGCAAGCAAATATCGTCTTCAGTATAGTAATAACTCATGTTTGGACACGGATAATGCAGAATTTACCCACCAGAGGCATTGTGCTTGTGATATGGGTAACTCCTGCATTACCCAAAACTGGACATGAGTTATTGCTATTATGCAATGGCACTACTTAAGAGAAATACTTCTTCCATTTTCTAAATAATGTTATAGTATAAATGGAGTTTATTCCTCTTCCACATCACGTAAGTGAAGTCCATGCAATGTACTAAGGATGAACTGGATATGTTATGTGCCAATGCTTGTGGAATACGTCATTAAGATGTACTTTCCGTATGATAGAAATGGATGTTGAATATTCTGTAGCAGAGCTGTGGAGATCATCAGTTGCACAGTCTTGTGTTTTACAATACTAACACTTAATATTGTACTTGTCGTAGTAGTACTATTAGGGATATGGGAACAGAAAATACACCCCTGGGATTCCACCTGTGTCCCTGCTTGACAGTGGTATAGGGTGCTGACTTGTTAGAACATGGTCTAAATCCTTAGCTAGGCTTGTAAGGGCCTCAGGGCCAATAGCCTAGTAACTTCCTATGATCCTATGTGTGCAGCTCAAGTAATGCAGCCTATTTTGTGTACAGTAGGGACAGAAGATGAAAACCTGGCTTTACAAAGTGAAGGAGAGACATTTTGTTTTGAACTGAATATAAAATAACTGCATAGAATTTTAAAACGAGTGTTTGATAGGAACACAGCATGCTATTGCTGAACAAAAAAAAGTAAAGAAATAGTGAGCTGTGATGCTTCTGGTTGCTGAAGTTTTGTTTAACAGATGTACTTGTTTGCGGGTTAATGCTTGAATTACAATTGGCATGTTGATTGCTCTGTCCAATCAGCATGCAAATCTTTGAATTCTGAATATGCATGACTTTCTCTTGTGCAATTAGCTGTACATGCAACTAACTCAGCAGCTTGTAACAAAAATAACAAGTGAAGGAATCTTTGTGTCAAGTTTGTAATATCATGAAAATAGATTGCTAGAGACAAATTCTGAGATGGCAAAGTTGTGCAGTTAGTCAAACATTCCTCAGCCAGTACTTTTGCACTTTCAGTTTTCAGAAAGGTTATCGTACTGGTCTTATGGAGTACAGAAGATGCCAATTTGCATATGGCCTCATCCCTGCAATAAAAAATTCTACAACTTTGAAACAAAACTGCAAATTCTTTTTTTATTTATTTCTGTTGGAAAATCAATCTTCCTCCAACTTTTTTTTCTTTGAGAAAGAGAAGAAAACTCAACAAGCATATCCCAGCCTAAATAGTGTACTATACACATGCAGTACTAACGTGTATTAGGTATGTATGTATGTATGTACGTACATACATACGGAGATAAGGATAGACTGAAAGAGAACTTCCTTCCTTTCTTAACGACTAAGCAAGTGATTCCCACCCTATCCGTGTCAACTGTAATGACATATGGAGGAATTTAGTGCTCTTCCTCAATGTCTTTGTCTTCAGTCATAGTGATTCTAACAGAAACCTAATGCAACAGTGTGTGGCTTCCTGAAACAAAGCAAATCATATTGAGAATTAAAGTGTAAGTGTGGCTTGAGAATGGATTAATACCTGCCTCCTCCTCCCACCCCTTTCAGTGTTCCTCACCTTCCAACAACTAGAAATTATAATACAAGGTGTAACGCAAGCCCTTAGTGACAGCTACAGGTATTGAGAAAAATGTCAAAAACAATCTACCAGTGTGTCTTTATCTACAAAAAAATTAACATTTTTTCTAATGAAAAAATACACTTTCCTTTTTGAAAGTATAGTGAGTGTCCAGTCATCAAATAACAATATTTCCTTTGGAGAAACTGAGTGGTGAATCAGTCGGGGTCCCACTCCCCTCACCTGTAAAATAACAAATCCAACCAATGTTGTTGGTTCGCATCTGACTCGTACAGAAATCTCACTTAATGCCAACGCCATTCACACAGTTTACTAGGCAAGTAGGTAAGGAAGGGAAGCAGATTGCCAGGCCTTTCTATCATCTCTCTCTCTCTCCCTCACACATACACATACATACACACACACACACACACACACACACACACACACACACACACACACACACACACACACACCCATCCCTACAGTCACCAATCCCCTTATGCATGTCTCTGGAATGTAGGAGAAAACTGGTATACCCAAAGTAAACCCAGGAATATAGCAGTAGGACAAGCAGATCCCACACACAAGGCACCCCACCAAAAACTGAATCAGAGAACCTCTTGTTTGGAGGAACAAATGCCACATAATGCACCACTATGCTGTCCAAAAAACAAGTATATTATTTTAAATATCAGTTGATCTGTAAAGAGGAACTTCACTGATCATTTCTGTGCTACCCTGTCCACTAATTAGAATTCAGTATCTTTATTTAAAAATTCCCCCATTCATTGCAAATGCATGCCTAATGCATTCCATGACATCACACACTGACTAGATAAATATATTTATCTCCTGTGCTCCCAGTTTGCCTCTTTGTCAATACTGAGCTCCTTCCTGCCAATCAAGAACAACTATTAAAATTCAGCACCCCCTTTGTTAACAGGTAAGAAGCAAGTACATACTTACTGGACTTACAGGAAAATCCAACAGCCAAGAGCAACTGAAAGGACCATCCATCTGCATGGAGATGATGGAAGGGTATCACTCACCTATCAAAGTACCTCTTTTTCATAGATCATATGATACAGCAAGGAAGCATCTTTTATTGCTAACATAAAGGAGCATCCTTACCAGTTATTACAGTTTTATTTTTTATTTAACATTTGTTGACTGGGAAAGTCCGACTAGGTTCCACAGATCCTGTTTTCAGTGGAGGCCCTGGGAGAAATGCTCCTGAAGCATGTCTTTAGAATGCGGGAGGAAACCGGAGTACCTGGAGGAAACCCACGCAAATGCAGGGAGAACATGCAAACTCTGCACAGAAAGCACCCCAGCTGAGAATCGAACTGGAGAACCTCTTGCTCTGTGGCGACAGCGTTAACCGCTGCACCACTGCGCCTAAGTGGTAAAAAACACTGGAATCAAAGGAGATGGAGAACCATGCTAGGACTACAGAACAACACCAAGCCAGAAAGCCTGACTTCATGGCTACAAGTAGTGCTGGTCTTAGAAAGCAGCATCAGACATTCCCAAAGCCACAGTAATGAAATCCTGACAAGGACAGACCACACAAACACTGGATACAGTTACTTACTAAAGAAAGGAAGGTCCAGAGTTAGAAGGCAAACTACCTTGTGGAACAGAGAATTGCCACTGCCACTACACACACACTCACACACACACACACACATACATAAATGCCGAGTGAAGACAGTGCAGACTTCCCACCATCACAGCAAGGAGCCAAAACATTTCTCACATTGTTTTTTTTCTACCTACGAAGAATAAGTTAGAGAAAGAATTTGTCCAGAGAATGAAACTACCTCCTCTGGTGGAATGAAAAACATTGGCCCCTTCATAAGGTAAGAAAGGTACACAATTCTGCAGCCCCAGGTAACTGGATAGACAGAGGGCCCACTTACGGAAACATGCTCTCAATGAACTCCTAAAGCAAGCCTGCAACATACGGTATTTAATTCACTCAACGGGTAAGAAGTTTCACAAGGAGAAAGAAAGTACCCTCCTGAAGGGGCTGGAATTATTCAAATAGCTGGAGCTAAGACTCAGTCCTATCTTCCATCATAGACCAAAGGCAGGACATGCCCAATTCCCTGCAAGGAAATGTGAGCCAGTAAAAAAGATGTCCATAGACTCAAAAATGCCTGCAACAGCCAGATGTGATAGGACAAAGTACCCATCCATCCAAATGGAGAAACACTCCCACATGAATCCATACACGACTCCCCAGCTACTTCAGCTCCTTGTTAAGGGCCAAGACAAAAGTCAGTGGGACTTTTCTTGGAACAAGGAATAGCCTGGAATAAAATCCTTGGCCTTGTTCTGAGAGAGGAACCTTTTCTATAGCTTTCATTTGTATTAAGCTGGAAATTTGTTTCAAAGCCTCTGCCCTTTGATTCGGTGGCAGGTCTGGCATGCCCTTTTTTTTTGGTAATGTGTGGAAATGAAACCTGTATCCTTTGTCTATTATTTGTAGTGTCCATTTGTCCCTTGTAATACTGTGCCAATTTTCTGAGAATACAGAAAGCTTTCCACCCAAAGGTGCTTCCACTTGAGCCCTGGTTGGCGGTGTCAAAGTAAAGTCATTGAGCCTGTCCTTGTGCAGCAGTTGAAGGTCCTGCATTACCTCTCTGGTTGGGAGGCTGCCATTGACGTCCTCTGTAGGAGCCTCTAGCTTGCCCTCTACCTCTGGCACGCCTGTTCTTGCCTCTCTGAAACCTCTCTGTGTCTGGAAAGGACCAATTCTTGGAAGGCCAATTCCTGCTGAATCTTGGTGGTTGTACTTGGAGAAAATCTTTGACTGTTTGTATGGATTTTGCCTTTTCTTCAAATTTCTTTAGGACCTCCTGAGCCGTGGAGCCAAATAACTTTTGCTTTTCCAGAGGAGCATCCAGCAGCTTTGCTTTAACATGGTCTGGCAGAGATTGTTCCTTCAGCCAAGCATGCCTACATATGACTGCGCCAGTCATAGCTGACCTACACGAAGCCTCCAATGCATCATAACCACATTGCAAGAAATGGTTGCTAACCTGTTGTGAGTTATGTACCAGATCCTGAAGTGACTTGCGGTCTAGGGGGTCAGGTGAAGACAGTTTTTTATGCAATTCATCTAACAAATACTCTTGGTACTGTATCATATGAAATTGACAATTTAATGCCCTCATAGAAAGAGTAGCAGAAGTATACACTTTTTTACCCCATCTCTCTAAAGCTCTGGACTCCCTTTCAGAGGGGAGAGGATTTTTAGCAGTGGAAGCTGCAACCCCTTTAGGGCCCTGGGAAATAGTTTCTGGATCAGCAGAGTGGGCCTTGTAAAGGTAAAGATGTGAGTCCGGGACCCTGTAGTACCTATCGGGTTTGGCAGGAGCCGGAGGGAGAGAATCAGGGGTTGTGCTAGAGTCAGAGTACACATCATCAATGACATTCAAAACAGGAGGAATAGCTAAAGGTCTATGCTGAGGCAAATGTAAAACGGTCCTTAATCTTTTCCTGGAATCAGAGAATTACTGGCCCTGCCATTGGAAATGCTCTCTCATGGTGTGTAGTGTCTCCCCAAAGGAAAACTCTTCAGGAGGGGAGGCCGAGGGAATAGATTCCTCTGTATCAGAATCCTCGTAGGCCGAAAAAGCCTCCTCCTGGTGGTCCAAGAGAGTACAGCCATCAGAGGCCTCATCTGAGGAGTGGGGATCAGAGGGCTCAACACTGGGCCTTTTGTCTGGAGGAGGTTGAGAGCCCCTGTCCGGATGAGGTTGAGAGCCCCTGTCCGGATGAGGTTGAGAACCCCTAATTAAAGAGATAAGATCCTCTGCTAAGCTTAGAATCTGTGAACCAGTAGAGGGTCCCTGAGGGATAACCTTGGGAGGCAAAGCTTTTGAGAGTTTAGCAGCTTTAGCCCTGGAGAATGCCTTAATGGACATGGATGCAGGAGGCCTGGCTGCACCATGTGCTGGTGTAGATTTGTCTAAAGGAATGGTGTCGGAAGGTTCCAGGACACCAGTTTCTGTTGGAAATTCAATAACGGACTCAGCCGGGGCCTCCGGGACCGAGGTAGTCGGTTGAGCGGTTTCGGTAATTGGAAGTACCAAGGACTCGGTTTCAGCCGAGACCGAGACACTCGCGTCTTAACTAAGTTTCTTAACTAAATGAGAAGTCGGAGTCTCCGACGGCATCTTATACGAAAAACTAGCCCCAAAAAATTCCTCTGCAAACTCCGCCCGACGTCTAACAGTGCGTCGGTTGAAGGAAGCACAGGCTGAACAGGCCGAGACGTCGTGGTCTGGGCCTAGGCAGGGGAGGCAGTAAGAGTGGAAATCCTTATGAGGTATTTGTTTCCCACAAGTTAAACAATTATTAACTTTATCTGACATCGGCTGAGGCAAGAAAGAGTCCCCAACGGGGTACTTAGCTTTTTGAAGTCTTCAGTAGCTGAATTACAGGAGCTGGCCGACCGGCACTTGCGAACTGCTTCTGCTTCGGGCACCACGCGGCAAGAAAGACTGGGGAAGATGGCGTCGGCTGATGCTTTTATACCCCAGGCTCTGACGCCGGGAAAGTGCGACATCAGCGGCCGGACCCAGACTTTGGAATCCGGCCGACCGAAGGGCTGCCTGAGGCAGGACAACCCATATGTGATGACTGCAGATGCATCCTTGAAGGACATCTTCCAAAAGGAACATAACACTCCCAACACTTCTCCTTCTGACCTGCACTCCAAAACAGAAGAGGGGAAAGTTGTGATTACAGGCAGAAAATGACTGCCATAGGACAGTCCTACCTACAAAGACCTGATTATGATCCAGTCACAAATATTACCTCTCGCGCTCCCTTGAGAAGATCCCATAGGCTGGCCAGAGGATTTCATAGTATCACAGTGAGCCAGCAATGGGAAACTCAACCAAATGCCACTGACTTCATGAATGGGAAATGTGGCCTAATCAGTAGGGGCTAGGATATCATGTGTCCATATGAAAAGTTGGTAAAAAGAAAACCAATTGCTGATCCCACACAGCACAGAGACATCATAGTCAAAGAGGTGCCCCAAAAACAAGGATCCACAGAGAGGACAATGGAAATAACTACTCCCCTTATCCTAGGTATCATCACTGAAGAAAACAAGTAGAAGAGAAGAAAGAAGACCCACCTAGGATGGAAAAAACTCCAGTAGACACTGGCCTTAATCCAGATCCCAGCTTTCAGGAGACTGACCATGGAGACAGTGTGCCACTGCCTCCAAAGGAATATAGCAATCTTGCAAACAGGATACCCTGGTACCAAGATGGAGGGGAGGAACGCAGCCACAAATGGCCCAAGCCAGCAAGATCCTTTGGACTTCTTCTATATCCAAATGAATAATCCAAAGCAAAAATGTGTCTTTTCAAGGGAAGGGACACCTGTTATAAGAAAAGTAAAACTCCCTGACTAGTATGAATGGCTTTGAGTGAGAGTTTCAAAGGACTCCACAGCCAGCCTAGACTATCCTTAGTCTGTCACAGGGGAGTAATGGGGTCAAAATCAACACAAACCTGCCTTGATGATCCTATGCAGGATAAAAACCCGAGGAAGGAGACATTAATGATTCTCCTCCCATCCGGTTATGGCACAAGGCAAACCCCAGAACTGCTCTGGGAAACAAAAAGGTTACTACCATCAAAACGGAGACTGTCTCTCAAGAGACAAGGAAATACCACCAAAGAGACCATCCCTCAATTCCCCAAAGGTTTTCCACCCCCTATAACCTAAAGGGGTAGAAGGTATAAGTGAAAAAGCTCCCCAAAGGAGGGGAGCTCTGCCTTACAAGAAGGACAATGCAACAAAGGCTATCCTGGTCTAAAAGAAGGGAAAAAGAGAGACCGGAAAAGTCTCTTCGGTACACAGAAGCTGCAGCCTCCATCACTCACAGAATGATCAAGTCTACGTCCATTTGGGGAAATCCCACTGAGCAGAGGAAACTAAACAGCACAGCAAAAAGGGACTGATAAAACAGATTAATCTCCTAAATTCCTTGGGGGAATGATTGATGAAACGGGTGGTGTAAGGGGCGTCTTCCTTTTCCTTGGAAGCATGTGAGCCTAGACATTGGAAGAGGGAACTCACTAACACAATAGGACTGGCCCCTTACTAACATCACAAAGGAAGAAGTGGGAAAAAATATTAGGTTTGAAGTCTGATCACCAAGTACAGCAAAAGAATTTTTGTGAAATACTGTCAAACAATGTTTCTGCTCGCAATGACAAGTACACATTAATATTGTGTACAGCATACACTTTACACCACAATGTATGCATTTCATGAAACATACTTCAGAGACTGCTGCTGGCACTGTAATAATGAATTTACATGAAATTATCTTGGCTGGTGAGACATTCACAGATCAAAAAATGCCTGTGAATGACTATTCACTTATTACACCTTGGATATGATATTGTTTGGCTTCAATATATACCAAGAGATGTATAATGACATACTGAAAAGCATCTCCATTACCAGATCTTCCATTAGAAAAGTAGTGGATATAATATTAAAAAATCCTAATATGCTATCAGGTTAACTATAAAATCAGAAATAATTTAAAATAAATATAATTCAGCTATCTTCTCTTGCAATTTAAGATGTAAGCCATACTATTTTTCTAATATTTTACAGTTTTATTCTAATTATTTATTTACAGTTAATTTATACAGGTATGTGCTGCTTAATGTCCAGGATAGGTTCTATCTCATGGAACATTAAGCAATGAGGATATTAAGCGAACACCATATTCTTTACACTGTGCTTTGCTTAATGTCCTTCTGCACAACATGATAATTCATTTATGTCAGCTTAGTACAGTAAAGATGTTGTGCAGAAAGATGTTAAGCAGTGCACACCTGTAAAAGAGTTGTACAAAATACCTTTTCTGTATATGTCATGTTCACTAAAGATGTACCACCACTCAAAAAAAAAAAAAAAAAAAAAAAGAAAGAAAAAAAAAGGGTTGGGCTCCTTACCCAGGAAGTCACTGAGCAAAGATTACTGTCACAAGGTAAACAAACCACATGAACCCGACAGATTCCTACTGGATATGTACATGCTGTGGAAAAAACAACTCAAACCATCTCTTCCATATTTTTAATATGATCTTGGTTACTGGGAATATCCCATGGAGCTGGAGGGAGGCTGTGATACCAGTGATTCTCACAGATGAGAATGACCCATCATAACCTGCTTTTATAAGCGAATTTCTGCTCTTCATTTTAAATAAAAATTCTTTAAGGCACTCATAACAGCCAGAATGAAATAAAGGCTTTCCAGTCTCATCCACCACAATTAGTGTCTCCTCCTTTGAGAACGACAAGGCATTTAAAAATGCTGTTGAGAAAATATCCATCAGGCCATTACTTGTGCTCTCTCATGATGCCGAAAAATAATCTACATGGGTAAGCGACCCATTTTTTTTTTTCTGTTAGGGACGTTTGGTAAGACTGAACAGTCAGGCAAGCTGTGTTCATTCAACTAATCTGTATACTGGCTCAGTGGCCATGGGGAATGCAAATGGTCACCTCTCAAAACCTTTCTTTATTCTGGCAAGGGAGTTGAGACACATGACGACTGTCGCCTCTTGTTTTTGCTTTATACTCATAGTTCCTGCTGGTGTAGATAACTTCTGTCCTCAGGGGGTATTTGTGTGCTTGTAATAAAGTCAAGGTATCAAGGTTCAAGGATAACTCGCTAGTCTATCTATCGGATCAAGAGTCTGACCTTCCTGTACTAATCAAGATCCTAGAGACCTGCTGTAAATGTTCTAGATATAAATTTAATATCTCTACATATCAGGCAAAAGGAGTGAATTTGAACTCATTGCATTTCTTGCAGAGGCAGCTTCCAAATATCCAGGAGCATAAGGTACTTAGGTGTTCTTCATGCCCCCAAGTTAGAGGAAAGAAAACCAGAACAAACCATGCATAAGAATTTGATATGATAAATATAAGGTGAAACAAAAATGCTTTTAGAACTTGATCAAAAGATCCAATTGCCACAGATGCTTATTTTAACCTAGGTGCTGCCCCACTTTCAGGCTATTCCACCTTTTCCAAAAATTTTTTCAAGCTATGAAAAATGTAATGTTGGACTTGCATGACAAGAGAAGAGGGCCTAGATGGCATTTGGTAAGATGTTTCTTCCTCAGCATCAGTATGGCCTAGTACATCTTGATTTTCAGCTCTATTGCAAAGCAGCTCAGTTACCTCTCTTATTTACTTATCATGGACCAGCCCTTTTAATATAGGACTAGTGTGAAACACTGTTCTTTGGGATGGGGCAAGAAACTGTGGTTCCTATTTTTATTTAAGCTTAGGCCATAATAAATCCAGTTGCCTTTGGTGCCCATGATTATTTCCAAGTTCATATGGGCAATGGATAACCTACAATCCTCACACGGAGCAAATACAAAAGTTGGACAGGATAAATGAACTTAAATACTACAAAACTTTAATGGATATGGATGGTTTTCACTCCTAGATCCAATTTCAGGATACAATTGGGGTGGCTAACTGAGATTTATATTTTTTTATTTATGAGGAACTCGGAAAGTTTCAACAGTTTCAGTTAGAAGATGTTAATAATGCAGAAAAGCCAGCCTGGCCAGTTTTTGCAGTATACATATGACTTCAGAGAACTTTATTATTTGCATATATTAACCGCTCATAACGAGTAAACTGTGTATTTCCATAAGATTGGTTTTCTACAGGTTCCAATGTTCAATAATCATTTCTTTAATTAAAGAGTGTGCATCCTTACTAACTGGCATTTAATCTACAGATAGCTGCAAAGATGTTGAAAGCAATATGTGATTACCAAGGAACACAAAGGAGGGTTAAATGTTTTCTGAAGAAGTCCGTCCTATGTTGCATCTACTGTGGTGAGGACTGAGGCTCCTTGATCAACGGCCCAGAGGAGGGATGTCACAGAAGGCACAGTCACTGAATTCCATTTGCTTGCAAAATCAAGTGTTCATGAAAAAGTTTGCTGAAGCTAAAAAATGAATGGCTAAATTCCTTGAAAACTAAGTGTTCATATCAGAATTTAATGAATCTATTTTATCTGAGCATGGATTCGCGCACAACCAAGTAGTGGACTGTAGCATTGCACCCCTATTTAAAATAAATAACACTAAGTTCATTGCATGGTAAGGAAGAGGATGCACTCCCAGCACGCCAGCATCTGCAGGCTGAGGTTAGCAAAATATCACACAGCTACAGTCAGGCAAAAAATGACTCAGAGGAGGAAGTCATGTTTAAACATCAAAAACAGTTTTATTGACATTTTCAGCAAGCTAGAGTTTTGGCAGGCTATGCAGACACCATGCACTGTTCACTACTTTCATTTGACATCAGCCAGTCTTTGTCATAGGCTACATATCAAAGTAAATATCACTATTTTGCAAACATTAACCCAGCCAAAAACTGTCATTAAATCACTGCTGTTTCATTAACTAGTATCACCACCGAACTAATACAAATAATAAACCAAACCTTTTACTAACTTTCCAGTTGATGGTTAAGCCCTTCCATATCAACCCTTTAAACAGTCAGATTACTCCCATAAAATGGTTGTAAAGCGAGGCATGACTAAAATATACGCTTTCCAAAAGCTAATAATGCTGGCTATTCTCTTCCAATAGGGACTGGTACATAACTTACTAACTGAGATGAGCTGAAAGGAAGTGCAAACATACTCATGAGGACAAGGCCAACTAAAAATCACCAAAACAG
Organism: Protopterus annectens; assembly: GCF_019279795.1. Classification (NCBI taxonomy): domain Eukaryota; kingdom Metazoa; phylum Chordata; order Ceratodontiformes; family Protopteridae; genus Protopterus; species Protopterus annectens. Next base: position 568,815,471 of record NC_056733.1, on the reverse strand, counting down.
CAGAATCTGTGAATTGACACTTTTCTTTCTGTTTCACTCCTAATGCCTGGCAAATAGATGTTTCCTTTTCATTAAGTGCCCAGTATGCTAAAGTAATCAAAATTTGTTGTGGAAATGAGCAGACCTATATTCAAAATCAGTGTTATCAGTTTTGGCATTTCTGGTAAAGTCCTGTAAGGAAATGAGGATAACAGAGAACTATAAAATCTTAACAGAGTTACTCAGTGGTGCCCTATGACTTCGTAGTAAGGGGTGCAGCAGGAAGCAGATAAACAGATGACGCTACTTGGACTGATGTAGGCCTAAATTATCACAGGGTCAGCTTTGAACATGCAAAGAAATATTTTCTTCACGAGTTCTGAAGGGACAGGTTCATAACCCAGAGACTGCCCATGCTGTGGAATAGACTTCCCATACATGTCAAGCAGAGCACCTCGCTGATCCTCAAGAGAGATCTCAATGAGTGGATGGGAAATAGAAAATTCACCCCGGGGATAACTCCAGTGGCTCTACTCGACAGAGGCACTGGGAACTAAGGTCGGGTGGCACAATGCCAGGGTAATCCTATGGCTAGGTTTGTAAAGGCCCCGGGGCCATTAGCCTAGTACACACCTATGAATGGTGGCTGCATGAGACAAGTTTCAACTGACAGTCTGGTTCTAGGCACAGCAGAGAACCAACTATGTCCTTTGAAAGCTGTGAATCATTGTTTATGACCCTCTTTTGTAAACATACAATTACTACAACAAACTAAGCAGGTGTTTCAGCAACATTCCTGACAACACTTTAATAAGTAATTTTTTATGTGGTTCATTTACCATTGCAGAGATCACCTATATCTTGCACTCGCACACACAAACACACACACACACACACACACACACATACATATATACATACATATATATATATATATATATATATATATATATATATATATATATATAAAACCTTGGGGAAACTGGCCTCCCAAAGTAAGCCAACCCAAAAGATACCTCTTACTTCCATTCAATATCCATCCTCCCATCTCTGCAAACTTTTAGAAAAAATAGTCTTCACCCAAGTCTCTCATTACATTTATCAGTACTACCTGCTCTCATCCAAATAGCACAGATTTGAACATGGTTGAAGACCTTTAACAGCACTTTGGTCCTTAACTGCTGACATCCTGTGAAATAATGACAGGGGTCTCTCCTTAAAGGAAGTGCCCTATTTACAGACCTGACAAAGGCATTTGATCTCACTGACAAACGAAAAGGAGATGGGTATCCACCCAAACAGCACACTCTGGTTTAAAAACATCCTTACTTACAGACATCTCAGAGTTAAAATATGATCCTCCCAAACAGAATCTGTACCAGTTATCCAAGGTGCACCACAAGGATTCAGTTTTGCCCCCCTGCTCTACACCATATTCATTAACAAACTTTTTTGTGACCTCCACCATCTCCTACACAGATGACATGGTCATTTACCGATCAAGTAGCTGTCACACCAACACTCCATCCCAACTCCAGTCAGACTTGCATAAACTCTGCCAATGGCTCATTCACCATAAATTACTTTTCAACCCTTCCAAGACCAAAACTATACTTTCTGGAACTCCACAGAAAATTTACTAAGCATCCGACTCTTAACACTTTTTTGATTTATACAGCCGTACCATAGAAACAGCCTCCACCTTCAAATATCTGGGATCAAGGCTTGCACATTCCCTGAGTTTCCATTTCCATACAGATAAAGGAAGAGCAAGAATAATCTCCCTCCTATGAGCCAAAATGCATCCTTTTTTTCCTGTCTCAACCAGCCACAGCAACTATCTGCAAAGGAGTTCTCTATCAGCTAGAATATGGGCTATCCAAAACACCACCATACTCCAGACAATCAAGCATCTGCATCTGCAGATGCATCTCAAACTCACTCCTCTATGAGCATCATCACTAGAAAAAGCCAAACTGCTACCCATGAAACAAAGATCTAACCCACTGTTAATATATCAACTTTACAAACTTCTCCATCTCCAGACATTTACTCTCCCTTGCAGCTAAACATTGTGACAAAACCTCCTCATGCAATATGAGAAATTACTCACAAGCCACACCCAGACCCGCGGTGGTGGTGCTGCGGTAGCATTGTCGCCTCACAGTAAGACGCTGTCCGGTTCGATTCTCAAGCGTCTTCTGCGTGGAGACATGCGTGAATGGGCGTACCTTCGTTGAAGGTTGTGCGTCAGGCCTGGCAAGCCGGTACGTAAAAATCAACTGCCAATCATTAGCGGACCGGAGTTCCGCTGTGGCGACCCCTAACTGGGAAAAGCCGAAAGACACAAACAAACTCACAAGCCACACCCACTCTCATTATCCCTAAAACCAACCTCCCCAACACTGGCCATGAATTCTCCTCTCAGGCAATTACTCTTTGGCAGGCCATTCTCCATCCATCTAAAGAAAATCAACACTTATTCCAGATTTAGAATGCAACTCAAAAAGCACCTCTTCATTCAAGCCAAATGTTTGCGTCAACACAAGACTCATCACCTAACACACTAGCCTTATCTCCTTTCCACTTCTCTCACAGAATTACTGTAGGTTGTCCCACTTTGGAAACTAATAAATACTGTACATTACACTGTTTGTTTAACAGAATGTTCATAGGCAGTTTTTCTATGTACTAATCTGAGCAACTATGTTACCGCTAAAATTTCTGAAATTTTTGTTTCTGAAATGTTTCATATTTCACTCTGGCTGATCCTAAATGTGGTGCATGTGTTATTTAATATGTATACACTGGCAGCTAAAGGCAGGAAGTCTAAATTTAACTCAAGTAAGTTGCAGAAAACGATGGTCACTGTGATCATATCAGACTTCCAATTCAACAATTCAAAAATTATTAGAAAAACAGCTATTTTGGCACATATGTCTCACTTACATGTTGTACTGATCTGTTCTGTCTACAACTTCCAACAAATAGTATTTTTACTTTTCTTATTTCCGCTTACATTAAACACCGGTCACCTGAAAATGCTTGAGCCAATGGAAAACAGCTGCCTACTGCTTTGTTTACCAGCCCAATGACTAAATTGCAATTTCTTACTCCTCAGAACCAGTAGGAGAGATGTTTAATAAGGCATAATTGCGTTACTCTCAATTGGAGAGCTTAAATGCTTGGCTGTTTTGAAAAATAAGTCCAGATGACTTTTTTTAACTGGATAACTAAGAAATGTGAACTCCCCACAAGCACGGTATAGAACTGCAACCTGCAATGAGTTCCCACTACTAGAAAAGCAGAAAAAATAAATGTATTTTATTTAACAATGTACACGTTTAAAAATAACATAAAACATATAAAGATGGAGAGGGCACAACTCAGTAGCATGAGACACCCAAGGAGTCAGGAAACTGCCAAGATAAATATGACCTTCTAGGAAACAAACATTATAGCCATGTGCCCTTCACAGCCATTCTATACAAATTAATACATGGAGCTGCTTTAGAGTAGTCAACACAAGACTTGTAGTATCAATGTATGAATTTATTTTTAAAATTCAAAGGTATGGCTGAAGTTAAAAGACTGGCTATTAATGATTATGTTACTTTTATCTAATAATAATAATATTAATAAGATGGTCATCTTCATTCATTCTCACTGTGTTAGGCGCACAATTTTCTCAAGGAACACTGTCATATGAAATGAGTTACAAGTCACCTAAGCCTAAAAACACTACCATTCAATGTAAATCAGGAACAGAAACCATCCTTCAGATTTTATGGTTACTACTTTATGTGTGAAGCTCAAGACAGACAACAGTTTTAAATTTCTGGACTTGTATTTGCAAGTCCTGGAATAGCTAGATAAATGCTTAAATGTGTTTCAGGGCATCCCATTTTCACTGAGGTACAGCAATCTCAGTGTTACTGCGTGGAGTGTAGCCCCCCCACAGCTGGGTGTGAGAGGGCTTGCTACTTGCAAAAAATAACTTTAAAGCAGTTCTCGATATATGCTGTTTTCCTTTGCTTTTTCTGATTTTTTTTTGTAATTTCAGAACTCAGAATTATAGGTCTCTAAATTACAATAAGAAGTCATACGATTCTTCTCTAAATAACCTATTTAATACCATGATAACTTGTGTAAGACAGATTATGTGTCATACTGAGAGAAATGTTAGAGTGGGATAAAGAATATGCAGCCACATAGATGTAAATATACACCAGATTCTCCATGAGATGCAGTGAGACTATTCCAATTTTAGCCATCTCATGGCCTCCTGAAATACTACTTCATTACTATTGTTAAATGTTGAATGTGAACTCACATGTGCTTAAAGTTGTTTTTATCTCATGTAAATATACCTTTCTTATTGATTTTCTTCTAAAGATCAGGTACTACTAATTTGTACTATTTTATCTGCATTAATTATCACCGGAACAGATGCTTTGAAGATGCTCATAATCTTTGGAAGCAAGTGAGAAGTCATCGCTAGGTAAAATTAAATGTCACGTAGAAATTAAGAAAATGTATTTATTTACTTATTTATTTAATGTTTGTTTACTGGGAAAGTCGGACTTGGAACGAAGACAAATTTTCAGCGAAGGCCCAGAGAGAAATGCACCAGATGCATGTCTTTGTAAAATGCATGCTGCAAATCTGGTTTATTTAATACATTCAGTTGTTATGCACATGCAACAAATCCCAAATAAAGGGCAATGAGACATGAAGAAAGCAAGACATCCTGTGTTACCTTTCTAGTTACGTAGAATGATTAATATTCACTTAGGATTGTCACTTCAATGGCAACTTGAACATTAAAAGGGGAATAATATTTGTGCAAAATATCCAGCTGACTCCGTGCCATACCTTTTCAGCTTCTAAGTTCTAATCCAAACACTTGGTCTCTGGCTGTCTTATCAAGTAGGATATTTTTTTAAACGTATATTTTACCCATCAGTTGTTTGATTGTTAACTCTATAATGATTATCTGAAACTAGTTAAATTGGATATGAAGAAATTATATTAGCTGGAACATTATCAACAGCTTATAAGTAGCCCTTAGAATTGAAATGGATGATGAACGGACGGGTGTTTTTCTGCACTGTAGTATTACAGAAATATGTTCATCTTTCCAGCATATCACATAAGATTGTACATTCATCACTTCACTTAGCAAGTATGCACACTGTTCTGACTTCAGAATGCAGCCTACGAGCTCTTAGAGCTTTGCACTAAGGCAGGTTTTATTGCTTCCATGATCTCCCTTTTTTGAAAATAGTTACAAAATAATTCCATTACTGTGTTTAGAAAGTCTAACAAGAGCAATGCAAGTTGTTTGTTTATTATTGTGACTTGGAAGACGTATGAAACCTTATACTGTTACTTACTATAGTCAGCAAATCCTGCTTAGGTTTGATGAGGGGATACTAATCATCTCTGAAAGAAGGACGGTTCGTTTTATGAAGAAAATGCTGCACAGTATTCCATATTACTTTAAAAGGAAGAATATTTAGCCAAAGGCTCACCCCAAAAATATAAAATACTTTTATTTTAGATAAAAAAGCAATGTTATGTCTTCTGTTAAAATGTCACTTTATACTACTACTTATCATGTAATAACATCATCATCTCGGTCATTGTCTGCTTTGCTGCAACACAATTAGCTTGATTTACTAGGCCCTCAGTACTGCACACTTCATCTGATCACTAATGCTGTTTTAATTAATATTCACTTTAACCAAAACTTTTAACATGTCCATATATGAGGATGAATTGTCATTTGCTACTGTGTTCATACATTTATTCATTTTCATTTAACCTTGTACATGTAATTCAGTTCAGGGGCAAAGAAAAAAGCTTATGTCAACATTCAAAGAGTGCAGTGCTCTGAAACTAATCCTGAACAGGGCAGTAAACCATTGTGGAAATACCACACACACACACACACACACACACACACACACACACACACACACACACACACACACACACACAATTTGAAGCATCTGCTAATGTGTTTATAGCATATCTTTTGGATGTAACAGAAAATACAAAAAAGTGAAAACCCACAAAGATACAGGGAGGAAATTCTGACTTCACCCAAAAGGAAACCCAGCCAAGAACAACGGGAGAACCAAGCACTGTGAGGCAGCAATGCTCATCTCTGTGTCATGTCATCATAACTAGCACGTTATTCTGGAAAATATGTGGCAGTAGCAGTTATAAAACCTTTAAATTGTAATGATTCTAAAATGTACATGTTGAATTTTCAATGTCTTAAATTGTGGGATTCGGTGACAGGATGAGAGAAGATGGAACATGAGAGATAAATCAGGATTACGATAAGGTCAGACAATTAGTTTGCATTTTCCTGAAGTGAACATGTTTTATCAGTTGTAATACAAACACGGGAATGGCAAAAGCATATACATATGCCCAAATCTACAGAAGTTAACTGCTTACACTGAAAAGTCGTGTCATTTCCACTAAAACAAACTTTCGAGGCTGCAGTTTATTCAACAACTCTACATAAAAGAAAACCTATTCCATTCTCCTGCTGCAATCAGCTTCAAGGCATTTAAAGTGGATTACAAACTTCTTAACTCCATCTATAGTTATGACTGGAGAGGAATAACTAATTGGATTGTACTACACGCAGAACCAGAGTATTATGTCTTGTCTGCTACTGGCTATTAATTTTCTTATAGTGTTAAAGAAACTATCATTTTTAGGGCTTGCCAGTAGGAAGTGAGATATTTATACTTTGAAAAATAAAGTTTTAGAAAATGTCTCGTATGCTTAACATAGATACATTTGTTATAATCAAAGAGTATCACTGTGTGAGTGAATAGTACATTTGAATTATCTTTCTTTATTAGATTTTACAGTTCATTTATATCTTCAAAAAATAATGCATTTTTAAGTAACGTCTAATACAAGTGAACACATTATTGGGTTCTGTAAAAAAAAAAATCCAGTAAATTCTAGGTTTTACAAAACACTACAACATTTCAGTTGATTTTTGAACTTCTTACTTTGGACCCAAGGGCAACATATTTAGAACTCCTTCTGTGAGACCACATACTGCCCAAAGCTGAAACAAGGACCCGTAACAACTACTACATTGCTTGTAGAATTCAAGGATATGACACTCCTATCCTTGATAGAGAGCCATATCATCCCTTTGGGCTTAAAATTATAAGATTGGGGGCTGCAACAGGAACAAAGAAAGCTAACCATGCTTAGGAGAAAATAGGCAATGTCATTTAAAAAAGAGCCCATGGCAGAATCATGACCCTTCAGTCAAAGAAAATATAATCAAATAAGGACTTGATAGACCTTTGTTCCAAACTTTGCTACATACTTTTTATGAAATGAGCAACCAACATATTAAGGTAAGTAGAAAAAATAATAATACATGTTTATAAACGTTTTACAATAATCCATACTCACAGGTAATAAATACAACGTGCTTTGCTTCTGTTATTGGATTGCTGTTTTGTAGGCATAATTCACTCTGGATGTCCTGATTTATTGTATAATGCTGCAAATCATGCTGTTTATTTGAACTGTTTGGTTGCAAAAATATTTTGGAATAACCTAGATATGCTGTTTACACTCTGGTGATGGCTATTTAAAATTCTCATAAACCTGCATTGATAGCTTATAAAATATTTGTTTCAAAAAAGCTAAAATGATCTTTCTACTGTTAGTCTCTGTATTAGTTAATGACATAAAATACAGTGCACCCTTATTCTCCAGTTATAGGTAATACTAATAACAGACACCAAGGTTTAAAATAGCCTTTTTGCTTAGCAGTAGAACATCCCACATAATCTTCGTGAAATGACTAATGCAATGAAACAAGTTAAAAAAAAAACACACATACAACAAACAAATGATATATGTCATCCATTTGTGGTGCAGATAGAAAGCTGCTGCTGTCTGCCATACAGAGTCAGACAAATTGCTAATATCCTTAACTAAAGTCTTCAATAAATGGGTATATGCATGTAACCTGCTACAAGTCACAATGCATGAGGTGCACAGGACAAATGATGAATACGATGAAAACCACATTCTATAGTCAAAGTGAGGGTGTGGAAGGGATAAGACATAAATAAGAGGCTTTCCAATTCATATGTGCACAGGTTTTGACTAAGCTAAGCTTAGGCACATCACCCAGCACTGGTGAGAGACTAGCAATATACCCTCAATAAGTAAACTTTTTCCACATAGCCCTGGTGAACATTTGTAATCAACCATCCAATCATCCAGACTGATTTTACAGGTTCCTAGGGATGTACTCTGCTTGACAAGTAGGGGCAGCCTATTCCAGAAACGTTGTATATGTTGAGTTAGGTGTCTGTCATGCCATTTGGTGTTGTTGATATGGTAGTACAGGTTCAGGCCCCTAAATGAGTGCTTGCGTTACCACTGGTTCTGGGTCAATGACAATGTGTAGAGAGATAGGCCTTTTAGTCTATCAGAGCAACTAATGGTGCTGAAACCAGATGTCAGAGTGTCAGAGTATAAATATTAAACCCAAAAAGAAATGCCTCTAACTACACTTAAGTATTCTACCATTACTTTCAAGAAAACTGCAAGAAAAGCTAGTCAGTATGATAGTTAAGTTCCAGTATAATATAACAGTGGACAAATTTGCTGAATTTCTAAAGAAATTAAAAAAATATTTCACTATCCTTGGGTGAAGACGAGGGAAGAGCCCCCACATCTCCCAAGCTGGAGCCTTTGTTTTCTGTATCCACTTTCTTAATACATCCTCCAAGATTGTACAACCTAGGGGAAAATTTACCAAATCTGGAAGAAGTCCATTGATACACTCAGACTTAATGACCTGTACTTTTACTAAGTTTGAGGACACAGACTAAAGACGAAGCTAAAAGCCTTTCTGCCTGACAGGAATATAAAATAAAATGCTATACCGACTGCTAAATGGACCAAATCTGTCTAAAACAGAAAACATATTTAAGCATATTACTAGTGACTAAAATGAAGCAATATTGACAATATTCAGGAACTGCATTTGTGTTATAAACTGAGAAATAGTTCGCTAAATGAAGTAACAAAAAATTGCTTAGCCACACAAGCTGGTACAGGAAAATTTCTTCATTATTAACTCATAAAAATTACTTTTTTTCACAGAAATCAGCAATTCAGTTGACTTTTCATTCTCGTCAGCTGTAGGTGTTTTGATGCACTGCTTTTTTGTTTGAGATGGAGTCTGGAATCTTATTCCAGGATTTATACAAGACCACAACAAATGTGAAGTAAAGCTAAGCAGTTTATAGCAGAAATCTGCCTGGATCACATTTTTTTCAGTTTAGGTACTCTAACAATCTTTCTCATACAAACACAAAGCATAACTTACAGAACTCAAAGTTCTGTGATATGCTACATGCATAAAGTAGATGAAAAAACAGAACATGACTTGACAATGATGGAGAAACATACAAAAATATGGCAGATGAAATTCAAAAAAAGGAAGGTTTGTTAAACAGCAGCTTGGACAGTAGTCGATAAATAAAGTGGACAGAAGAAAAGACAATAAAAATAAAACAGATCTGGGGACGATCATATGCAAATTCTTGAAAGTAAGAAATCATCAGGGAGGATTGTTGGGATATTGTGCAGGAAGACAGACTACTCCAACTAGAGTAGTAGGTAGTCAGTAATGTTGGGAAACGTGCACACAGGTGCTTTTGGAACTCCTTTAGGGCTACTCATACCTATGTCCAGACAGTTCAGCACATCCCATACTCCACCAATTTAAGGACCAAGAGCATACTCCACCTTCTTTATCTGGCTTTAATAACACAATCATTTATCTAGCTATCTATCTAGATATCTATTTACATATCTATCTATCTATCCTTTTCTAACTGGGTTAGTCCTACTAGGCTAGTGGCCTCTTTTCAGGGGAGATCTGAGGTAGCATTCATACTACTAGGGAACATTTGGCCAGGGCATCAGCAAACTTCACCTACTCTTTTCAATAAGTGCCAAGACATCTTTTACATCCACCTGAGCTATCACCAACTCAAGCAGATGGGGTCTTGGTTTAACATCTCATCCAAAGAATGACACACTCGGAATGCAGAACCTACCTTATATGCTGCACTACAGTGTCAGCAAAATTCCAGTCCTCCTCCTGACTGTTCAACTTTCTCATCCATTAACATGCCTATGCCTCACTGTCATTCAAAAGATCTAGATATCGTCATCTTAATTTCAATATTAACAACAAAATTGTGGTGTCTGAAGGTTCTGCACAACAACACAAGCCCAAAATCATAGCCATTACTGAAACATTGCTTAAAGACGAGGTATGCTCATCAGTTAAATTAGAAGATCAGTATTTATGCCTCTTTGACAATAGGCCAGGTACCAAACCAGGTGGAGATATAATACTCATGGCTCAGGTTAGATAGCAGATGGCAGACAAAACTGGTATACAGAGGTGGGCAGATACAAAATTGAGGTCTGATCCCATTTGGGCTCTTAGTCAAATGCTGGTTGGTGACCATTTCATTCTGTTTAATCTTCTTCTTCTTCTTTCGGCTTTTCCCGGTTAGGGTTCGCTACAGCAGATCACCTGTCCGCTCATGACTGGCAGTGGAGTTTTACAGTGTCGATTTGCCAGCCCAGCACCCAACCTTCCACAGAAGGCACTCACACACACGCACTCACGTCTAGAGCCAATTTAGAGTGTCCAATCTACCTACAGCATGTCTTTGGGATGTGGCAGGAAACTGGAGCACCGGGAGGAAACCCATGCGACCACAGGGAGGACATGCAGACTCTGCACATAAGGTACCCCAGCTGAGGATCGAACCGGAGAGCCTCTTGCTGTGAGGCGGCAACGCTAACTGCTGCACCACCATAATGCTGTTTCATATATTCCACTACTATGCATTTTGATAATACGGACTTAATCTTGTTAGGGATTCTTGACTCAGTAACACCTAGATTCAGTGGAATTTCACATCACATGACACCTGCCCGATGTCACATGTCCGAATCCAAACCAGTTACAAGTGGCGTCCCACAGGGTTCAGTTCTGGGACCTCTCTTGTTCGGTATATACTTCTCTGAGGTTCAGGCTAACATGGGGGGATTATGGCTGACAAAGTTTGCAGATGACTGCAAACTGGGGGCCATAATCGAATCTCCAGCCGACACAAGCATCCTCCAAAAGGGTCTCACAGAGACGGATGCTTGGTGCCAGAGCCACGGCCTCAAGCTAAATGCTAAAAAGTACATAGTCATCCCCTTTGGAAAAAACAAGGTGCCCACAAATGACCACATAGGTGGTAATCCATTAAGTATGGAAGAAGTAATTAGAGATTTGGGGACCAACGTAGATAGTAATCTCTCCTTTGATAATCACGTTGTCAAAGTGGTTAGAAAGACCTTCTATATAGCCCACCTTATCATGAAAGGGTTCGCATGTAGATCAAGAGAGGTCATTGTGCCCCTCTACTCGTCACTCATCAGGCCCATAATTGAATACAATGCCCCTTTTGGGATGTACCTTACCTGACACCTGCAGCAACTGGAGAGACCCTAAAAGTACCTCACTAAGAGGATCCTGGGCTACAAACAGATGTCCTATGCAGCTCGACTAAAGAAACTCCAGCTCTACTCAGTTGCTTACTGCCTACTCAGAGGCGATCTATGCCTGACGTACAAAGCCATGTCAAACCCAGAATTAATGGACATGCTCCACCTCAAAAAATCCAAGTCCCTTAGAGCTACACGCTCCAGGGACCTAAACCTCAGCACAAAAATAAATAGGACATGCTGGAGGGACAGATTCATTTCCCAGAGGCTCCCCTCACTCTGGAATAGAATCCCAATTCATGTTAGACATAGCCCCTCGCTGACCCTCTTCAAGCGAAATTTGGACGCGTGGATGGGAAATCGCAAATTCACCCCTGGCATCTCTCCTGTGTCCCTGCTAGACAGAGGCACAGTAAACTAATCTTAAAAGGGTACCTTCTGTGACCTACTTTACAGAGGCACAGTAGGCTAATCTAATAGGGAGGCGGAAGCCAAATACACTCTGGCTAGGCTTATAAATGCCCTAGGGCAGATAGCCTAGTATCTACCTATGAACCTGCAGTTTCTAGCTGGAAAGCTTATATCTGAGAAAAATTTTTGAGAAAGCATTTTTGCAATCTACCTATAAACAAATGTAGATATCTTGAGAAGTGTAAAAGTCACAAAAAAAGGAAAGTAAAAATATAAAAGTTGTTCAGCTCACACTTTGCTTCACAATGGTGGTATTACTATGTCAGCCAGTTAAAATGTGATTTTATACTGAAAATAATACAAATACTATTATTTTAGTTATACAAACAATTATTAATTAATTTCAAATCATAGTATATAGACTCAAACTATCAGTGTGATTTTTGTTCATGCAGATGTAATCTTAAATTTATTGCAAGCCAGTTTTCTAGGTCTCATTCATTTTGAGATATGAAGAAGTACAACTCATAAGCATATTTGTACAATTAATGGACAAATACATGTAAATATCTGCAAAGCAGAGCTAGTTATACATCAATTATCAGTGTAAAGTTGTTCCAGTATTGTGTATACCTTTACTTACACTACAAACTACCATATAAACACCTTCTGGCTCAAATTATTAACAAAAATAGTAACATATGGAATGTATGCATTATATTTCAGGGAAATGTATGGTTGCATAACCTGCATTTGCTGTATATCATTATGTATTCACAGGTACATATATATTTATATAATAAACAAGTAAATGATGGCACTTCGGAGCAACCCAGCATGTAAAACAGTCTTCAGCATCAATATAATCCCAATAGGAAGGCAAAAGTCTATATTATTAAATCATCCAAGAAACAGTCCGTTGTAGATAAAACCAGATATATTTATTAGGCACATAAAAAGGTAAGCATTTTCACCAAAAGGCTTCCTCAGACCTTTAACAAACAGAAATACAGATCTATGAAAGCATATAAAAAGCATTTCTCTTGCATAAAACTTATTCATTACAGAGAAAATACTCAAAAAATCCAATCACAACTATATCTAATCATATAAAACTTGTATTAAAACTTCAGTAAAAAACAATTGATTTATACAAATCTAATGTAAAGAACATGCTTGGATAAAGCATTATTACTAGACTGAATGCGTATTTGGTAAAGATGCTCTCGTATCCTGTCCCTGAACCTTCTATCAGTTTTACCTACATAGAAGGCAGGGCAGGAAGTACACATTGCCATGTAGACTACGTGTTCAGTATTGCATGTAGCAGTGACCTCAAACTGGAAACATTCAGAAGTAATCGGATGGACGAACATATTATAATTAGAAATATAAGAACAAAATGGACAGTTATTACATGGATTATATTGATGATGAAGACTGTTTTACATGCTGGGTTGCTCCTAAGTGCCATCATTTACTTCTTTATTTCTCTAATCGTAATTGGTTTTGGCGCATTTATCCCTGTGTGGTTTGCACTTTACTCTTACTATATATATGAGCTTGTAATCGGTTCACTTGCTGAGATATTTATAAAATCCCTGTACAGCCATATTGATAGATGTATACAGTGAATAGTACTCACCCACATTAAGAATAATACAAATAAAAAAGACAAGCAACCCTGGTGGAATCACAAAATCAATTGGTTATATAACAAAATAAAAAAAAAAATCTTGACTAAGCATAGGAGGAACAAAGCCCAACATACTAAAAGCCCCCTGACCAATCTAAACAGGCAGCTAAGAATGTTAATTAATACTTCAATGCCTAAATTTGAAAAAAAAAAAAACCTTCTCAGGCAAAGAACAACCACAAAGCTTTCTAAAGCCATGTCAATAACCTCAAGGGAAATACAACACAATAAACAGAACTTATTATAAATGGTATCACCCACGCTGAACTGGAGGCCATTGCTAACCTGTTGGCTAACATGTTCAGTTCAAAATACCCCCCCCCCCCCGACAGTTCAAAGGAAATACTGCATATCACAATCCCTTGAACCATTACTAGGGAACAGGTCATCAATCCATTTTTCAAGGCCATCAAATGGCCCCATTAACATCCTGGGATGTTTACTAAGTGGCATGAAATATGAACTCTCTGGTCCAGCTGAATCAGTTTTCAACTGGAGCAACAGTCAGATTTTGTGGCCAAGGAAAGAAAGATGGCTACAGTAACTTCCCTGCACAAAGGAGGTCCAATCACTGATCTGGGTAACTACAGGCACATAAGTCTAACTAGCCTCATATGTAAGGCCATGGAAAGAATCATCATGAACATGATAAATGAGAACAAAGGTAACCTGCAAATGCTGGTCTTATCACAGTTCAGCGTTGTTAAAGGAAGGTCATTCAAGTCCTAAATCTGGTGGACTTCTTTGAAGGGGTTAACAAAGTAATGGAAGAGAGCAAGACTGTGCAAACAGCTTACCTCGACCTGACCAAAGTTTTTGAACAATACCTCCACTTAGGCATTAAAGACAAGCTCATTAAATTATATATAAACCTTTTATCACCCACTGCATAGCCAACTGGCTCACTGATAGGCTCCAGGAGGTCAAAACAGGTGAGGCCACCTTTACGAAGAGGTCAGTCACTAGTGGAGTCTCCCAGAGCATGGTACTGGGACTGCTCTTTCTCTGAAGTGGAAGTAAATGATGAAGGTTTATAACTGACTAAGTTTGAAAATTATTGCAAGCTGGGGGTTATCATAGATTCCCCGACAGACACTAGCATTCTTCATGAAGATCTATCTCTGACTTACAAATGGTGCCAAAGGCATGGTCTTAAACTCAATGCTAAGAAACGCATTAACTGTACCCTTTAAGAAGTCAATCATCCCAGCTAATTACCACATTGATAATATGCCATGAAGGTCTATCTCTGACTTACAAATGGTTCCAAAGGCATGGTCTTAAACTCAATGCTAAGAAATACATAACTGTACCCTTTAAGAAGTCAACCATCCCAGCTAATTACCACATTGATAATATGCTACTAAGAATCAACCCAGTGGCCAGGGATCTGTTTATGTACGTAGACAGCAGCCTTACCTTCGACCACCACATGGCCACAGTGGTGAGGAAATCCTTTTATGTTGTGCAACTTATAATTAAGGGCATGGCATCTAGGTCCAAATAGATCATTATCCACTGTGCCCTGCTCTTATCAGACCAATCATAGAGTACAATGCTAAATTTGGTATGTACCTGACCAAGAATATGCAACAACTAGAATGCCTTCAGAGGTTCCTTACAAAAAGAATACAAGGAGTAACAAACCTGCCTTATGCAGAATGCCTTAAAGCCCTTTCCCTCTACTCAGTCTCCTATAGATTGCTGAGAGATGATCTATGCCTGGCTTACAAGGCATCTGCAAACTCCAAACTTATGAACCTCCTGCATATTCATAACTTAAACAGTAGCAGAAATACAAAGTCTAAGGACCTGAATTTTGTCTGTGACTTAAATGGAACATGCTGGAGAGACATATATGTGCCCCAGAAACTGCCACTCCTATGGAACAGGCTTCCCATCCATGTGAAGCTGAGTTCATCTATTACCCAATTTAAGCACAACCTACACTAGTGGATGGGGAATAGGACATTTACCCCAGGCTTGGGACCCGTGGCCCTTATGGACAGAAGGAGCATACAACTGCCTGGCCCTCAATGTGCTATGCAGATACAGGACGCCATTATTCTTTTGGGAGAACTTGGCTAGGCTTACAAAGGCCCTTCGGGTCATTAGCCTACTAATGATCTGTGAATCTATAAAAAAAACATTTCTCAAACATCAAGTAACCTATTTGGCTCAGGAGCTAGTCTGAATCTGTATGCAGACTTGGCATGTGAAATACTATTCCATAATGTTTCCAAATTATATGAATGCATATATGTATATTTGCTATTAAATAAGTACAAATATCTGCAAAGTGGTGGTAACCAAGACGTCAAGTAGAAACAACTTTTCCAGCAATATGCACGCTTTCATTTGATACCATGAAGTACCATGAAAACTCGCTTTTGGTTAGATCAGACCAGACTGAAGTTCATTTAAGGGTGAAAGCTCATTTAACATATTGTAGTTTCAAAAAAGGATACTGATTTCTAATCAAGTTATAAATGTGTGATTACTCTGAAATCTCAGCTGGGCTTGTTTCCAGTTCGTGTTTTTCTTTTCTGATTTTAAGTTGTCAAAGCCAGCAATGTTGTTCTCACAAAGGACTAGTTTTCCCTATGATTTAATGTTTTTCCTTATGGATGGCAGATGCCCCCCCCCCCCAAGGCTGGAAAACTATTGCACCTCACTGCAAGGATCTGTTTTTCTAGAATAACTAATATTTCTTCACAAAACCACTAGCTCTGCAAACACCTGCACTACCTACCTAAATCCACAGCAAGTCTTGCCAGAGTTATAGTTTTCTAACTCAATGTATTCCCAGCCTATGGGATAAGCTATCACTACAAGGCAAACAATGTATCAGCCTGGCTACTGTTAAGGCTGGGCTTGATGATTAGATGTTTAGACACAAAGTTACCCCTGGTTGTCATTACAGCCCTGATCAATTTGGGAGGTGAGTACTATTACGTGGTTGATAAAGGTGACAAGACAAGTATCTAGATAAAGATTTATATGTCTGAGTATCTTATGGTTCCCATGATCACTTACCTAGTACTGTACATAAATACACAAAAAAAGCAATTACCCATAATCAGCTATATCTGCATTGTAAATGCATTAAATAAGGTTGTAACTTTAAATCTAATCTTTTCTCGACCTTAGGTGATCAAATAATGCAACTAGGCACATTTGTTTTATGACAAAACACCACATTCAAAAAACAGTTACATTTTCCTGGTTCAGCATTCATTAGTCCAAATCAAATATGCGCTCTAAAATCACAAACCATATATTTAAAGTGTACATACAGTAAGGCTAGAATCGGGTATGCCCACCATAATATGGGTCTTTTGTTATTATGTTTTCAGAAAAATATCAATATGGTTGACTGACAACAGTAACCCTGCTTCTACTTCCATCAGTTATTTTGTACAGATTGGGACATGGGGTGGGGGCTGCAATGAACTAGTAAACTGGCCACTAAACTAGGTGGGGAATAAAGCAGGCTCCAGAAGCAAAGAAAAAGTGTTTCATTTTAAATTCCCCAGTTAAGAAAATAATACTTTTGGAGAACATATGGCAAGTTATCAGGACTGGAAGAAGACTGCATAGAGAAAAATTAGGAATTTCAAGAAACAATTAAGAAGCCACTCTAGTGGTAAAGGAGGATAAAGTCTGACTATGACCTGAATTCGATTAGCAGCTCGGGCAACTGATGGAACAGCAGGGATGGGTTTTACCATCCTGGAGAGTGTGGGTAGACCTATGGACACCTACCATGTCTACCTTTGTTGGTGGCTGGGAAGGTGCCTAAACAGGGTAGACAGTTTAGACCTGCCTGAGCTGCTGCAGAGGAGGGGTGATACTCTGCACATCTCTATTGTATCTCTGCCCCCAGATTTAACTATTAGGTCCACAAGGGAGGGGGGAGAAACAGGTAGGTCATAAGTCAAAGTCCCCCTCCTTATGGACTGATGCACAGATGTGCCAAGTCCCCACTTCCATGACTGGCACCAGCAATACCGGATGAAGTCAAGGGGAGGGTGTGAAGCAGCTGGTAGACCTGACATGGATAAATACCAGGATGCCAAGCCAATACAATGAACAGTAGTTGTGATGGGAAGCAAAAAAACAAAAAAAAAGAAAAACAATGAAGGACTGTTTGCTGGACAATTATTCTCTTAGCCCTGGAATGATTTGATGCATTGGCATATAAAATGGAAAATTATTACTCTAGTAAATGGATGTCAAGAAAGAGCATGTGGGAGAATGAACATTATTTCTTTTAATGTAAATCTTGATCCAAAAGTAGATTTTGGAAGAGTTGCCAGATGGCCAAACAGTCCCTCAAATAATGCAGTCTTACCTGGGTTTGGTTTATGAGGACTTACTAATTTCTGGGCATATGATTTTATTTAAATGTGTTTACTGGAGTACTTACTGATCAAGCAATGACAACTTACAGCAGTAACATCATGAAGTAATAAAGCAATGCACAGTATGCAAACAACAGTGATTTACATTATGAGTAAGCATAGAAAATCTGCCAATATATAATCAGAAGAGCTAACAAATCAAATCAATGTACAGTTACATAGAAAAACAGAAAAGGGAGAACAGAGTTAAAGTAGGGAAAGAAGTGGTGGAGATATGGGTTGTACTAGCTATTATGGGCAGAATTAGCTATTATGGCCTGTGGTAGCTCTGTTAGGAAAGTTAATAGGGACCAGTAAGAAGAAAGAGGGGTCTAGATCATGAATAGTGGGCTTACATCAGTAATGGTGTGGTAAGATGAATCACAGTTTAGGATAAGTGAGTTAAGTTGGTGGATCAGGTATGTGGGAGGTAAAGGTAGTAATATGCAGCTGGAGATACTGGTTTAAGTGGCATGTCCTTTAGATGGACAGTTGCATTCATACTGCTTTCTTAAGTATTGTTTGAATGGTGGCCTGAACAGGAAATATTTTCATGATCAATTTAATCAACAGAAAGTGACATTCAGAGTTTTGGAGCCAGTACAGGGAAGTAATGGTTAGTAGAGTCCAGTCTGAGAGAAGGGGTTAGTAAGGTAGAGGGTAGGGCCAGCTCTGGCCAAGCCTCTCAGGTTATAGGTTTGAGTGTCAGCAAAAAGGTTAGAAGAGAAAGAGAAGGGGTGTCCATTTTGAGTAGTCTGAAGAGAAAGGAATCAAAAACAAAATATGACTTGGCCTGTACTGAAAGTCAATTTGCCTTTGAAACAGTAAGGCAGTGGTGTTCATTCCATGGTAAGTTTGATATTAATCGACATATTTTATTGCATAATATGTGAATTTAGCCTTGCAAGTTCCCTTGTTATTTAGACCAGTAACCAATTTTAGATAATTTTCTTGTATGGGAAAAAGACCTTGTGAAAAAAAAAATTTCTTTTCATGCCTGCAGTACTCTGCAGTAATATTCTTAAGAGTGCTTCCTAATATAAACTTTCAAGTGGAACAAGCATGCCAGAAAAGTAACTATAATATACAGTAAAAAGATGCCCTTCAGCAACCAAGAAAAAGTTAAAATGAAAGGCAAAATAAAAAAAAAATGCTCGCATAGACAACATTAGAAATATTTGAGAAATTACTGTTCGGTATGGTAAAGACAAAGGCCAGTTTCATCTGCATGATTTTACTACAAGTTTAGTCATGGTACTGTGAAACACCCTGTAGAACTCAATTACTTCAAAAGATATACTTCTGTCCATTTCCCAGAGTTTTCTCTACAGTTTAGTAATGGAGCTAACTGCAACACTAGGTCAACAAATATTTATTTTGGTTAGGTACTTTTGTCATTATTGGTTTATAAATTTAGTTTCACTGCTTACTGTAAAAATGTTCAAAACTAAAAATTTAAAAACACTCTAACAAGTGTCACTGTATTAATCAAGAAATATAATTTAAAACAATCAGGAAAGTGAATCAAAGAACATGCATTAATGCAGAGGGCCCATGGATTGAAAAAAGCCCAAGGTACACTTAACCCACCACTGGTTAGATGCATTTGCTTATGCTAAGTCCTGTTTTCCATGTGAGACTGTTTTGTTTTAGCAAATGACCATTAACATTTGCACTATAAAATTTGAAAAAAGAGTTAGGTACTTAGGATGACTTAGCTTCTGTGTTATCCCATGTCACTATTCATCACTTCTGGGTCATAGGATCCGACATCGGATCTGAGCCAGCAACTTATCAGACAGATCCTAGGCTTGAGGTCCTCCCAGTCTCATAATCCCTTGCTGCCCTTTAACATCTCAGATCGAATTTGCCCTACAGCTAGGAGACAGCCAGAGTAGACCTGAACCACTAGATAGGGCATCTCCACTTCCTCTAGATCCAACAGGATAGGGGACGGTTGGAGGGATAGTGATGACTAGTGACATAGGAAAACACAGATGCCAAGTTACGGTAAGTACATAACTCTGATGTTATCCATGTCACTATTCCTCACTCTTGGGTCAGAGTCCCCAGCTACCCTAAATCCTGGGTGGCCTCATGGAAGGACATGCTGAAGAACTGTGGAGCCAAAGGAAGCCCTGTTCCTGTCAACTAGATCGAGCTTGTAATGAGTAATGAAGAATGTCAGGCCAAATAGGCAGCTGACATAGCCACAGATCTAGTGGAATGAGCTCTTACAGGTTCTGCTAAGTGCAAACACTTAGAAGAATAAACTGCAGAAATACATTTGGAAATTCAATGAGATATAGAAATCTTGGACACCGCCCGACCCAATCTGTTACCACAGAAGGCCACAAACAGTTGGTCAGATTTGCGAAAGCTCTTGTTCCTGTCTAAATAGAACTGTAGTTGCCTATGTACATCAAGCGTGTGCAGCAAATATTCTTCTTTATAGGACTAGTTGGGGAAGAAAACTGGCAACTGAATGGTTTGATTCAAATCTGCTTCAGTAGCTAATCTTGAGCATGAGGGAGCGATTAGTCCTGACAGCCACTCTATCTCTATGAAAATTCACGTATGGAGGCTTGATTGAGCCTGCAATTCAGAGACCTGTCCTGCTGATGTTATAACCACCAAAAAGGCATTCTTCCATGACAAAAACGTAATGTCACAAGTTGCAGCAGGCTTGAAGGGACTCTGTGTAAGAGATTGCAGCACAAAGGAAAGCTCCCAAGGAGGAGAAGATCTTTGATAGGAGGACTTAGCAGGAAGACACCTTTCAAAAAGACTTTACAAAGGCGAGATGAAAAGATAGGTTCCACGCAAACATGAAAATTAGAAATGGCCTCCAGCTGCAGCTTAATAGTGGAGAAACTAGGTCCATCCTGAAAGAGAGAAGACAAGAATAATAAGATGTCTGGAATGGGAGCTGAAAAGGGATCCAGATCCCACTGCTTGGCCCAGATAAAAATATTTTTCATTTACTACCATAGACCTTTCTGGTGCAAGCCTTCTGAGAGGCCAGAATGATGTCTCTGAAGGGTGAGGCAAGCCTGGGCTGGTTTAGAATTACAGGAAGTGGACAAACCAAGAGGTCAGATGAAGAGTTTGAAGGTTTGGGATTGGAAGATGAGAGGGGTGAGATATCAGATCCGGAAGGGGATCCAGTACCCAAGGGGTTACTTCAGATGAGACCTGAGGAGGGGAAACCACACCTGCTGAGGCCTGAAGGGGGAAATGAGGATCAAGACAGCCTTGACGGGTCGAGCTTTCTAAATGTTTGAATGCCCCTGGGAATGAGAGGTATAGGAAGGTAAGCATAAAGGAGACCCAGAGGCCAATCATGAAGTAGAGCATCCCTGGAGTACTCCCCAGCTGGGGGGATCAGGGAAAAGTACTTGCTACATTTGTGATTGATGGGGGGGGGGAGCACAGAGATCGCAGGTCAGCTGACCCCAGCAAAGGAAGATCTCTCTCTCTCTCTCTCTCTCTCTCTCTCTCTCACCACTGAGGGATTCAGGGACCACTCATGAGGACTCAAGATAGCTCTTCTGAGCTTATGTGCCAGAACATTGGACTCCCCGGGAATGTGCGTTACAAGGACAACGCGCCCAAGGACATCACCCATTCCCACACTCTCAGGGCCTCACGACAAATCACATAAGAATGTGTGCTAGATAAGAATGTGTGCCCCCTTGTTTGTTGATGTACCACACAACTGCCATGTTATCTGTGTGCACTGCAATGGTACCTGGAGGAAAGCAGTCCTGGAAGGCTTGGAGCGAGAGAAGAACTGCTCTCATCTCCAGTATGTTTATATGCCATTTAGTCTCTGCAGGGGACCACGTACCTTGGACCATCTTTTCCTGGCAATGCCTCCCCCCAGCCCAGCAGAGAAGCATCTGTGGTCACTGTGACATTGGAGGGAGGAAGAGAAAAGGGTCTGCCCACGAGGAGATTAGGAGACTGGATTCTCCAAAGGTGATAACAACTGCACACAGGAGTGAGGCAGATGGAAGCTGTCAACAGATGAAACAAAGACCACTGGACTGCTAGAGTCCACTGTAGAATCCTCATGTAAAACCTAGCTAATGGCACCAGATAGATTGCTGCCACCATGGACCCTAAGGACCTGAGAATGAAGTGAACCTGAGGATGAGACAGATTTAGGAGGCACTGAACATGAGATCTGATTAGCTATACACGCCTGAGAGATAACCCTGCAATCTCTGACACAGTGTCTAGCTGGATGCCAATAAACTCCAGGCTTTGGTATGGAATCAGATTTGACTTGGGTAGATTCACGGTAATTCCTAGTTGGTCGAACAAGTGAAGAACATACTGAGTAGCTGACAGAAGTCGATGATTGTGGGAGCTGTGAGGAGCCAATTGTCAATAAGAAAACACCTGGAAACCCTGCAGTCTCAGTTGAGCTGCCACCACTGCCATTCACTTGGTGAACACCTGGGGGGCTGTGGTGAGACCAAAAGACAGGGTCCTGAATTGGTAATTACTGGCCCCTATGTGAAAGTGGAGATGTCTCCTGGAGCACCTGTCTGTTTTTATATGATAGCACACAACCAGGAGATCCACAGAGAACATCTACTCAACCTTGTGTGGAAGGAGCATTACGGACTGAACAGTAACCATCCAGAACTTGGTTGTTGATGGTGAGGTTTAACTCACTTAAATCCAGGACTGGACATAGGTCCCTACTTTCTTTGGCACCAAAAAGAAGCAAGAGTAATTCCAGATCCTCATTGGATGGCTCTCTTCTGCAGAAGCCTGAGCACTTCTTGCTGAGCTAACCCCTTCTGATGGTGTGGCGCATCGGGGAGAAGTTTCCTGACTGGTGGTGGGGTGGGAAAAGGGAATAAAACAGTCCCTGGAAATAATGCTTAGCACCCATTGATCTCTTGTAATGTTTGCCCAGGCTAAAGGGTGCAGAGACAAATGACCCCCGACTGCCTCCAGGGCAGGACAGTCAGGCAACGGATCAGGAGCACTGGAATGGCTTCTCAGAAAAGGGTTCTCTGGAGCCCTGACTTTGTGGACCCCCTCTACCTCTAGGGTAGCGTCTGCCATTGAACCCTCTCCCCTGTCCTCTAGAAGAGGGTTCATCCTGAGCATCTTGAAAGGAAGACTGTGACTTTTGGAACCATAATTTCCTAGTCCCTCATTGTGTCTTAGAAAAGGTCCAATGAGGGGTAGAAAATTTGATTCCCACAACCGACAAGGTCTTCCCTTCTTGTTCACTGCATGTATGTCTTTGATTGATGGACCAAAGAGAGTGTTGATCCATCAAAGGGGGGAAGGCATTGAAGAAGGACGCTTTAAAGGATTCCTCAAACTTGCACAGGCGCATCCTGGCAAAAAGCCAAATAGTGATGCTTGTGCTGGCCACATGAGAGGTGCCTTCCGCAGCACTGGAAATCAACCTCATCGAGGAATTATTTAGGGACACAAGAGTGGATAGCTTGGGAGACATTTTGTTCAAGTCCTCGGCAGGCAACAACTCAGAAAGGGAAGTGGTGAGTTCCTTAAACAAATCCCTTTGGAGGCTGTGAAGTGTGCCAGGTAATTAAGCACCCGCAGACC
Organism: Protopterus annectens; assembly: GCF_019279795.1. NCBI lineage: Eukaryota > Metazoa > Chordata > Ceratodontiformes > Protopteridae > Protopterus > Protopterus annectens. The sequence continues at coordinate 568,791,792 of NC_056733.1, read as the reverse complement.
AAAGTTAGCTGAGGTGAAAACCCGCTTTCCATGTCTGTTGATCACCCGAGATTCTTGGTTGGGGGGATGAAGAGACGTACTCTGCTCTGCCAACTCCTTTTTAGTGGGGGCAGCTACCACTATAGCATCAACTGGCACCCCTTTTGACCAGAAAGGTCTGTCTGTGGGTGAACTTAGAGATTTGTCTGCTCATTTTAGCACTGACTCCACAGTATCTGCCTCTTTCCATGCCCTGCTAGCGAAAAGATCTATCAATTCATCTGCAAGGTGGGAACCCAAGTGATAGATGATCCCGTCATGAATGCCTTCAGGAATATGGACTCCTTGGAGGATGGGGGTTGGGAAGACCATCCACCCTTCAATATGAGGATCTCCATGATGTCCCCGAAGAAGACATCTTCAGGCGGAGATCTGAACACCTGTCCCCTTCACTGAGGTCTGTATCCTTAGTGACAGAACTCCATCGGAAAGTCTACATGCCTCCTCTTGCAAATCTCTTCTGAGGCACCTCACTTGGAGACTTGGAAGAGTGGGGAACCCCAAGTGGGGTAACTCCCCCTTGAAGGCTGGTTCAAGAGGGCTGACAAGGAGCAGGATGAGGAGGGTCCGCTCTTGGGGGCTGGGAAGAACCCTGGATTAGAGAGAGAAGGCAGCTCTAGTGGTGGAGAAGGTCTTCTCTACTACCTGGAAGGCTGTAGGGCTGGACGATGCCCCTTCCCCATTACCAACACACTAGACCACCAGAAAAGAGGGAGCTGAGGATGCCACCACCTCAAGACCCCCAGATAATACTGGCCCAAACTGTTGAGAGCTGAAGCATCAAGGGGCAGAGACCAGTCCGAAAAGACTGGACTGGAACCCTCCCCCAAGGAATTCGGAGAGGCTGGTTAGGCCCGGAACCCTGTCTGCTCTGAAGAGGAAGAGCAAAACTGGTCAGGGACTCGAACAGGGTAGAGACAAAGTGGGCTCTAGGAATCCCCCATCACCTCCTCACTGCGCCCCATGGCCTAGAAGTCTGAAACCACCAGGGTTGGGCAAGGAGACTGAAGCATAGGGGCAGGGGTAGGACTCCACGCCAGATGGACAGGGGAAGTAAGAAGCCCCAACTCAATTTGAGCATTAAGGAAGGATCTCACCATCCTGTCCATTTTGGAAGGGAGCAAGCTCCTGGAAGACATAGAAGACGCAGAAGCTCTAGCTGGGGACACGTGTCTAGACCCCAAGGACCTCCTATGCCTCTCAGAAGAATGACTTCTGTGCTGGGGAGCTGCAAAAGGCTGCCCCAGGCCAGAATCCAATAGAGAGTCTTCAATTAAGATGGTGGGATCTGACACGGGTAAAAAGATCCATCCGCTTCAGAACTGCGTTTAGAACCCAAACACCTCAGATCCAAGAAGGTTGGATCCGTGGTAGGTCTAGTCTTGGATGAAACTAAAGGTCTCGATCTGGAGGCCTTGGATCCGGGAGTAGACTCCCAAGATTTCAGATCCGAAGGCCTCAAAGCAGAGGCCTTGGATCTGGGGGTACATTCATGGGATCTTGCATATGACGTCACTGGATCTGATGGCGGTGAAGCTGGAGTCGGACCCGCGGAGCTAGGATCTAACAGCCTGGGTTTCTTAGAGGAACAGGACCCCGAGACAGAGGCAACCTTCCTCTTATAGGCAGAGGAACCCGGCTTGGTCGGAGACTGGGCCAACAGTCCCCCATGAACCAAGCCTTTCAACAATAATTTATTGCGGTGCTCAACCAAAGCCTTGAGGATGAATGAAGCACAAATGTCATCTCAATACTCCTGGGTCATTCATTGTTTGTTTGTAATGCCCACTCACTGCTTCTATAGGATACATTGCGTCTTCAAATTAAACACAAAGCTGAATTCCAATGGCTAGTGTGTAAAAATTTCAAATACACCAACAGAACACTGAACAGGAACCCAGGAAATGTTTAATAAAAAATAGTGCTTTCATCCCTCCATTGTAATGAGACTTATTCACACTTTAACTACTTAAGAACTTGTCAAGATTTATATAAAATTAATGCTATCACATATTAATTAACCAATCAAGCAAAAAATTGCATGAAATCAATTTAAAGCTAGTTCTTTCAACTTTTTTTGTTGTTGCTTTTTTCAGGAATATGTACTATCAGCAAATCACTGGGGGAGTGCAATGGATGCTGTGAGCCTTTTACTAACTTTATCTTGGATGAAAGGGAGAGAGATAAAAATGTTCCTGGCAGTAAATTCTATGATAAAGTGGGGTTTTACAGTTGCTGTGTTGACATGAATGTCTGCATTACTTAAATAATTAAATCAATTTATTGCACTTTCTGCAATGTCCAGTTTTTGCAAACTGAGATTTATCTAGATTTTTGAAACTAAGAAGTTCTATCCCACAGTATACAGAAACATAACTTTTACTAATGATTTTTACATGCTCAAATTTGCCATCCCAGTTTGGTTAAAGGCAAAGTAATAAGTTAGGCTATTAGATTTTCCAAACTTATATTAGATGATAGTTTAAGGAAGAACTTAAAAGTTATGAGACAACTGTTCCTGAAGAGAGGTCATACCAGTAGAGGACAAAATATCTGAAGAGGTGTTGATGTGACACTCTGACCCCAGGTACAAAACAAGAAAAAGGGGGTTGATGCCACTGAACAACAGATTCTCATTTGATGAAAACATGACAAAGTACTAGTTGTGATGAATATAATATAACAGAGAACCACTAACAGAACTCTGGTTGTATGTGAAGAATATAACATAGATAACCATGACATAACTTAGATTCTCAGTTTGTCAGACACACGATTAACAACAAATGGAAAAGTGGTCACCCAGGCATACTTAAGACACTGTGTAGAAAATCTTTGTTTTGTTACAAGAAAGGCTGCAACCTGAAATCATAACCAGAAAATAACATCTAATGGAGATCTGATGGTTTCGACTGGACACTTGCCCTTACAGATTTTGTGTCCAATGTCACTTTATTCACGCTAGCTTATATATTACTTTGCCTTATGTCAACAGGACTATATTGGTGCAGTCAAACCATTACAACTGTAACACTATGTAAAACGTCTCACAAGCCATTACAGAGAATATATGAGCACAACCACTTTCTCAGAACTAATATCACCATCAATGCATATATACAAATTCATAACTGTGTTGCAGTTTTTAAAAAAATCCTTTTTTTTTGTAACTGAGTGTGGCACTTGTCCAGCCAAGGCAGTGATAAAGAGAGTTTAATAAAGATGAAAAAGCTGCAATGGAAGTTTAAATTCCACTACAGCTTTTGGTTTTAATGATTCAGCTACAATAATAAGCATTTTAAAGCTAAGAGCTCCAGTACTTTAATTCTAGATGTCTTGTACTTAATTTTACTCATGTCTTATTCATGAACCACTTTTAATACAGCCTGGACTGACTGATTTCTGACACATGACTGCATGAACTCTGTATAAATCTTGACGAATTCTTGAGCAATTATATTCTGGAAAATCCTGTTACTGTGCAGAGAAGAAAGCACTAAATCTTTTATTAAAACCATTTCCCAAATTCCTGGATCAGTGTAGTTTTAGGAGTCCTTGGGCACTTTTTTCTCTTGCTATCAGTCAATAATTATGCACTAGAATTTAGCAAACATTAAATTAATGGATCTGGGTGAATCAAACTGAAACAAATTTTGCTGTTGCATATTTCATTAACCATGTTCAAAGCAACACCTCTGTAACATCTAGACAGATCTATAGCTACATCAACTGGTACCCTGGGCAGTCCACAGACTTGCACTTACCCCAAACCAAAGCTGAGGACCAAAAAAGTTTAAGTTATATGAATCTGTAGCAAACAGCCTATGCAAATTCCTTGCTTCAGTTACTAACATGTAGTCAAACTAAAAGTCATTTAAACAGCAGTGAGACATCATCTGTGGCTACTTAACTTAAATGATGGACAGTACTACACTCTCAGCCATTTAAGCAGAAGTAAGACACCATCTGTGGCCACTTAAATGACGGACAGTACTACACTCTCAGCCATTTAAGCAGCAGTGAGATACCATCTGTGGCTACTTAAATGATGGACAGTACTACACTCCCAGCCATTTAAGCAGCAATGAAATACCATCTGTGGCTATCTAAATGACAGACAGTACTACACTCCCAGGCATTTAACCAGCAGTGGGACACCATCTGTGGCTACTTAAATGACTAACAGTACTATACCCCCAGATATTTAAGCAGCAGTGAGATACCATCTGTGGCTATTTAAATGATGGACAGTACTACACTCCCAGCCATTTAAGCAGCAGTGAGATACCATCTGTGGCTACTTAAATGACGAACAGTACTACACTCCCAGGCATTTAACCAGCAGTGAGACACCATCTGTGGCTACTTAAATGACTGACAGTACTAAACTCCCAACCATTTAAGCAGCAGTGAGATACCATCTGTGGCGACTTAAATGACGGACAGTACTACACTCTCAGCCATTTAAGCAACAGTGAGATACCATCTGTGGCTACATAAATGACAGACAGTATTACACTCCCAGCCATTTAAGCAGCAGTGAGATACCATCTGTGGCTACTTAAATGACGGACAGTACTACACTCTCAGCCATTTAAGCAACAGTGAGATACCATTTGTGGCTACTTAAATGACGGACAGCACTACACTCCCAGCCATTTAAGCAGCAGTGAGATACCATCTGTGGCTACTTAAATGACGGACAGCACTACACTCTCAGCCATTTAAGCAGCACTGAGATACCATCTGTGGCTACTTAAATGACGGACAGCACTACACTCTCAGCCATTTAAGCAGCAGTGAGATACCATCTGTGGCTACTTAAATGATGGCAGTACTACACTCTCAGCCATTTAAGCAGCAGTGAGATACTATCTGTGGCTACCTAAATGACGGACAGTACTACAATCTCAGCCATTTAAGCAGCAGTGCAATACCATCTGTGGCTATTTAAATGATGGACAGTACTACACTCTCAGCCATTTAAGCAGCAGTGAGACACCATCTGTGGCTACTTAAATGACAGACGGTACTACACTCTCAGCCGTTTAAGCAGCAGTGAGATACCATCTGTGGCTACTTAAATGACGGACAGTACTACACTCTCAGCCATTTAAGCAGCAGTGAGACACCATCTGTGGCTACTTAAATGACAGACGGTACTACACTCTCAGCCGTTTAAGCAGCAGTGAGATACCATCTGTGGCTACTTAAATGACGGAGAGCACTACACTCCCAGCCATCTGGCAGCTCAGTTGCACAGATAATCATGCCTCCTAACAGCCTGTACTCATGGTAACCAGCCCTGGTATTCTGTACAGACTAGCTCACATGCAGCTTAAAGGAATATATCTCTGGTCTTTCAGCTTTTCCCTGTTAGAGGTCGCCACAGCGGAACTCCAGTCCGCTAATGATTGGCAGTGGACTTTTACGGTGCCAGCCCAAAGCTTAAAGGAATATATAAACATAGTAAAACATTTACCTCTGAAATGAAAGAACCAAAATAATAATCTGGCAAAGCTCTGTGTAAGTTTTGTACCACAACAGAGGAGAAATGCTCTGCAACAGAAAATGACTATAAATACATTGGTGGCTTATAGAATATTTTATAGTACACATAAAAGTAGGGGACATTATTTGTTTCACAGAGGCATAGATTAGGAATTTTAGAACAGTTTATTATTTTTACATATTATCTGAAGTAAAATTAATTTTAAAGTTGGCAAGAGAGAAGAATGACATGATCAAATATTGATCCCTAAATTTGTTTTGGTGAACTGGCCAATGGCCAAATCCCCAATGGAACTATATCTTATCTTGAAGTGCTATGGCATATAGGTAGGTTATACTTAGTTAAGGGGTACAGGGGAACTCTGATCACTAATTTCTCCACTGGAAATATAATACACCCCAAAGCATTATGATATTGGGCTACTTTATCAGCATGAGCAGTGCAACAGGTAGCTCATATGCCTCTGGTGCTGAAAGACCAAAAGGCTGCGTGGGCTCTAATCCTACTCCAGGTCACTGGATTGCTTATACTACAGTGCAGCATTAGGTTTGTGCTGCACTCCTGAATGTGTTGTCCTACGAACGAGACATTAAACTGAAGTCCCACCTGCTTTAGTTGGTGGTTGCTCAGGTGAATGTAAAAGATCCCATGATACCCAGCAAAAAGAGTAGGGGTCCTTTACTAAAAAGTACAGTTTTGTACCTACCATAAATGTAGATGTTCGAGGATCCACATTGCTGCAGTCCTAACTATCGGGGTAGTCCGCTGTCCAGTCGGCCCGAATACCAAAGTATATGGCTGACGTCGGTCACGGCGCATTAGACTGACGTCAGTACGTCAGGGTACTAATGCGCATGACCGACGCCATATCCTCAGTCTTTTCTTGCCCCAGATGTCAGAAGACCCTAAAAAGACAAGGCCAAAACCAAAACACACCAAACATACCTGCACCAAAAATATATACAATACATACAAAGGTACCAGAATAGAATCTCACCTACACAACCACCCCTAAACACAGAGGGGAAGGAGGGAGGGTAAATTGGACTGCAGCAATGTGGATCCTCGAACATCTACATTTATGGTAGGTACAAAACTGTACTATGTTCTTCATTCCACATTGCTGCAGTCCTAACTATTGGGTAGAATCCCAAAGCAGAGGTAAGGGAGGCTGGCAAATCATAAGGAAGCAGGAGCTGATAACATGCCCTGCAAAATAGCTGTGGCAAAACCAGCCCTAGACTTAGAGTAGAGAGGAAGGTGGTAATGCTTAGAGAAAGTATGCACTGAACTCCAAGTAGCTGCCTCCAAAATATCCTTAGTGGCCACCCCCCTTAGAAATGCTGTTGAAGTGGCAGTAGCCCTAGTGGAATGAGGCCTAATCCCAGCTGGAATCTCTTTGCCATGATGGGAATAACAAAAGGCAATGCAAAACCCAATCCACCTAGAAATAGTTTGTTTTGACACAGGCTTGCCCTGCGAACTCAAAGCAAAAGAAACAAACAACTGCTGAGACTGTCTAAAATCCTTAGTCCTGCTTAAATAATAATGCAATTGCCTGTGTACATCTAAAGTGTGCAAAATCTTTTCCCCTTTATTTTGGGGATCTGCATAGAAAGTAGGCAAATGAATAGTTTGGTTTAAAGCCACACTAGAAACCACCTTAGGCATAAAGGAAGGATTAGTACGTAATGATACCCTATCCTTATGAAAAATCAAAAAAGGCTCAACCGCCATAAGGGCCTGTAACTCAGAAACCCTTCTCGCAGAAGTAATGGCCAACAAAAAAGCAGTCTTCCATGACAAGTATTTCAGGTCAGCAGTAGCTGCAGGCTCAAAAGGTTGTAGAGTAAGTTTCTCCAACACAAAATTGAGATCCCAAGCAGGAGTAGGAGCTCTACGTGGGGGTCTTATATTCTTTGCCCCTCTAAGAAATTGCTTGAACAAAGGATGTGAAAACAATGGTGGGTCACAATCATAGTGAGCTGAAATTGCTGCAGCATGAATCTTAATGGAAGAGAAAGACAAACCTTTGTCCAATAACTCAGTAAGATATTGAAGAGCCACACTCAAATTAGGCTCCGAAATCTCCAAATTCTTTGCTGCAGTCCAAAATAAAAAGCTCTTCCATTTTTCTGCGTACACTTTCCTTGTACTAGGTCTTCTGGCTTCCATAATCACATTTAAAACTTGTTGAGGAAGTTGAGACCTGCTGTCTTTCAAAACAGAATGTGCCAGGCTGTAAGATGAAGAGTTTGAAGCTTGACATTGAGCAGATGACCGTCCCTCTGAGACAATAGGTGTGGAATCAAGGGTAAAGGCCATGGAGGCTTCCTTACCAGACTCCTCAGTAATGGGTACCAGTGCTGCCGAGGCCAATCTGGAGCTATTAAAATCATCCTTGGCTTGTCTTGTCTGACCTTTAGAAGCACCTTTGGGAGAAGAGGCAGAGGTGGAAAAGCATACACATGAAGATTTTTCCAACTGAAAGAAAGAGCATCCACTTTCCAAGCTGTGTGATGAAATCTCTTCGTGCAAAACTTTGGCAGCTGGTGGTTTAGTGGAGAAGCGAACAGATCTATGTCTGGAGTTCCCCATGACACTGTCAATTTTGAAATACATGAAGATCCAGTTTCCACTCGTGGGGATCCATGATTTGTCTGCTTAACACATCTGCTAAGGAGTTCTGTGCTCCGGCAGAAACCTTGCCTGAAGAGTTAGTTGCAAGCTGAGCGCAGTCTCCCATAAAATCATTGCTTGCCTGCACAATGGGTAAGAATGTGTTCCCCTTGTTTGTTGATGTACCACATGACAGTTGTGTTGTCTGTTAGAATCAACACCTGCCCTGGAAGAAGTAACTCCTTGAAAGCCATTAATGCAAACTGGACTGCTAACATCTCTTTCATGTTGATATGTAGATGCTGTAGTCTGGCAGGCCACTTGTCTTGTATCCACTTTCCATCTAGATGAGCTCCCCAAGCAATGTCTGAGGCATCTGTCGTTAGAATCTGACTTGCCTCTGGCGGGTCACAGAGAGTCCCTTGTTTAGGTGACATTCCTGAGCCCACCACAAAAATTCCTTTTGAATGCAAGGTATTATTTGAATGACAGTGTCCAAATCCTGGCAGTGCTGTGTCCATAGATTTTGAGATACCATTGTAGCTTCCTCATATGCAGTTTGGCATTGGGAAGCACCAGAATACAAGATGCCATGAACCCTAAGGCTTGAAGGACTGTCCTTGCAGTCAGCCCGGACTGAAGAGATAATTGATGGAAGTAACTGGAAAGATTCTTTTGTTTGTCCGGGGTTAAAAAGGCCATCTGGGCTGCTGTATTCAGTCTCACACCCAGAAAGCACATGTCTTGAGAGGGTACTAGACTGGACTTTATTTCGTTCACAGAATACCCTAGGCATCTTAGCACTGCTATGACATATTCCAAATGCTGTAGAAGGTCTTCCTTTTCTTGAGCCAGAATCAGGCAGTCGTCCAAGTAAGGATAGATTTGAATTCCTTTTAGCCTGAAGTAAGCTATCACTGGAGCCAGAACCTTTGTGAATACTCTGGGCAGTAGATAAGCCAAAGGGCAATGCAGAGAACTGATAATGAGAATTTCCAGCTCGAAAACGCAGATACTTTCTGCAACTTAGTCTTATAGGCACATGAAGGTAAGCTTCCTTGAGATCTAAAGTTACCATCCAGTGATCTTTGCCCAGCAGAGGTAAAAGCTGTTGTAACGTCAACATTTTGAACTTTGGAATGTCCAGATAAGTGTTGAGGATAGATAAATCCAAAATTGGTCTCCACGTGTTCCCCTTCTTTGGTACTAGGAACAGGCGAGAATAAAATCCTAGGCCCCTTTCTGGCACAGGAACTGACTGAATGGCTCCTATTTGGAGCAACAGAGAAATTTGCTTGCGAGCCTCTGTTCTTTGTAGAGGAGGAATGTCTGGCATGCCTTTGAAAGGAAGCAAGGTATGGAAATAAAACCTGTAACCGTGGTGAATGATATCCAGAACCCATTTGTCTTGGGTAATTAAATCCCAATTTTCTTTGAAAAGAGACAGCCTTCCTCCTAGAGGTGCCGCCAGGCGAGAATGTACTGGCAGCTGAAAAGGCAAGTCATTGGGTCTGCTTACGAAAGGACTGACCCCTGCCCTCACCAGAAGTCTGAGCAGGTGAACTCCCTGTCCTAGGCCTAAAAGAACCTTGAGCTCTGCCCCTACCACGTCTAGACCTACCCCTAGACTGGGAATCATAAGCAGGATAAGTCCACCCCTTAGTAGGCCAATTTCTACTAAACTTGAGGCTGCACCTGCAAAAATCCTTAACAGTTTGCATAGACTTAGCCTTGTCCTCCATTTTCTTTAAAACTGCTTCCACAGGCGAACCAAACAACACATCAGACTGTAAAGGAGCATCCAAAATCCTTGTCTTAACATGCTCAGCTAAGTTCTGATCTCTCAACCAGGCGTGCCTGAAGAACAGAACCAGTGGCAGCCACCCTCGAGGAGGCCTGCACAGCATCAAAACCACACTGCAAAGAATGCTTTCCCACTTGTTCAGAAACATGAACTAAATCCTGCAGCTCTTTACACTCAATACCTTCAGCCAGAGCATCCACCTTAGACTTCAATTGTGAAAGGAGATAATTCTGATATTTTAACATATGAAACTGACAATTCAACGCCCTCATGGCTAAAGTGGAAGAAGTGTACACTTTCTTTCCCCATCTATCCAAAGCCCTTGCCTCTTTATCAGGAGGAATAGGATTTTTAACCACAGAAGCCTTCACACCTTTAGGCCCCTGAGAGACAGTTTCTGGGTCCGCCCTAGGACTCTTAAAAAGATACTTATGGGCTTCAGGCACCCTATAGTACCTATCCGGTTTAACTGGGGCAGGAGGCAAAGAATCAGGATTTAGTGAAGCCTCTGCAAAAACATCTTCTACAACATTCAGAACAGGAGGTATAGCTAAAGGCCTATGCCGGGGTAAAAACAAGAATTCTCTAAGCCTTTTCCTGGAATCAGAGAAATCTTGACCTACCCATTTAAAATGCTCCCTCATGGAATGCAGGGTCTCTGAAAAAGAAAAATCCTCAGGAGGCGAAGCTGAAGGAGTAGAATCATCCACATCAGAGTCAGAATAAGGAGGATACTCCTGCAAGTCCTCAGCAGAAGACTCAGAAGCCTCCGAACATTGCTCAAAACTCTCAAACTCAGGTTCCACCCTAGGCCTCTTATCAGGAGGGGGCATAGAACCTCTAATCAGAGTAATCAAATCCTCTGCCATTTTTAGCATATGCTTCTTAGGCAAAGACCCTGAAACACTTGGAGAAACCCCCACAGAAGCTAAAGTAGGCCTGCCTCTTAAAGAAGCCTTGGTAACAGAAGGCGAGGCCCTAACCACCTTAGGAAGAGAGGGAAGAACAGCCACCTGAGAAGCCCCTTCAGCCTGGCCTACTTCCTGAGAGGACACATCCTGCAACAATAAAGTTTCTCCCTGAGACTCCAAAGAAACTCCTGGCAGTACCTCCGGCTCCACTGAGCCCACTAAAGAACCGACGTCCGGGACTGTCGGTTCTTCCCCTCTAGGCTTCACTGCTTTGTCCTTGCGCTTTTTGGCTGAAGCGGGCGTCGGAGCATCCGACGGCATTTTATAATTACAACGCTTCCCAAACACTAACCTGGCACAGTCTAACCTTCTCTTAATAGTGCGTTTGTTAAATCTAGCACAAGAGCGGCATCCAACAACGTCATGCTCAGGCCCTAAACAAGGTATACACAAAGTATGGTAATCCCTATGAGGTATCTGTTTCCCACAAGAAATACAGTTATTCACTTTTTCTGACATCCGGTTAAATACTGAGGCAAGAAAAAACCAAAATATTCCCCAACGGGGTACTTAGCCAACTTTGATTCGGTCTGAAACTCTGACTTCAGAAA